>NW_006287375.1:532337-553695 GCF_000327345.1 Myotis davidii | reverse complement strand
AGTAGAGTAGGTGCTCCAACGGCCTGTGGGTGGGGAGCTCTGCCCCGGACGGGGAGCGGGCGCGGGGAGGGGCCGCAGGGAGGCGCTTCCCCCTCCGCGATGTTTTCTCCTTTTTTTCTTTATTGATTAAGCTATTACATATGTGTCCTTATCCCACTAAGGCGAAGGGGCTGCTCACCTTAAGCAGGCGGCTCCTGACACGGGTGGACGGGCCCAGCCGCCACCCACCTTCCCCGCCGTCCCCGCTCCCCGCTTTGAGCAGGTGGAGCTCCGCCGCGCTTTGCAGGAAGTCGTGCTGCAGCTCGGGAGGCTGCGGGACTTCTTCCCCTTCTCCCACACCGCTTCCAACCTGGCGCTCACCACCTGCCGCAGCCTCCTGGCTTCAGCGACGGTAGGGAGCCCTGGGAGGGATGGGGAGGCGTGTGGGAGAGGGAGCGGACCTCCCCATGCTCGGCTTCGGGGGGTTGGGGGTGGGGGCTTGGAGTTGGAGGACCTCACTGAGAAGGGACCTGCTGTGCCATAAGGTCGGCTGTGCTTGTCTGGACCTGTCCAGCTGGGCCGAGCCAGGATGGGACTGCGGGTTCCCTGAGAAGGTGTCCATTCCCCCTTCCGGTCTGTCCCCTAGTGAGGAAAGGAGGACTGACTAGGCATCGGTCCTTACTGATACCAGGAGCAGTTCCACTGGTCAAATCTAAAGCTGCCACTAACTTGTTTATGGAGGAACACAGTCTTTTAAAAAGGAGGTTGGGGTGGGGGCTTAATTTCTTTAAAAAAAAAATCACAAGTGCTTCGCAGTTTGTTTCTGACATTCATCTTCTACTCACTGGTTTGTCCCACACTGCACATAAGGGAGAGCTTACTCCACACTGTCACCATCGCCTGCTTGAGACTTGCTGCGAAGGTCAGTGAAGAAGAGGAGGTAGGCACCCCTGGAGTCCACTCTGGACTGCTCTTGGAGGTCTCAGGGTGTAACACTGGAGCACTCAGTTTCCTGTGTACTTGGGAGTGGTGGGCATTTTGCTTTTGTTTTAAATATATTTTATTGATTACAGAGAGGGAAACGTCAGTGATGAGAGAGAATTATTGATCGGCTTTTCCTGCAGGCCCCACACTGGGGATGGAGCCCGCAACCCAGGCATATGCCCTGACCAGGAATCGAACTGTGACTTCCTGGTTCATAGGTCGGTGCTCAACCACTGAGCCAAACCAGCTGGGCAATGGTGGACATTTTGAAAAAGTTATTAACTCCCCACAATATCTGCTGTCCTTTTTAAAAAAATGTTTTATTTATTTATTTTTGGGTGCCCTCAACGGGAATCGAACGGGTGACCTTTTGGTGCACAGAACGATGCGCAATCAACTGAGCCACACTGGCCAGGGCTCTGCTGTCCTTCTTAGGCTTGTCGGACTCTGGGAGCCCACAAATGGAGTCAGAACAGCTGCATCTCCTGGCCCCGCAAACCCGCGCTCCTGGCAAATAGATCTTGCCTCATAGGTTGATGCCAGATGCCACCTCCCACTAAGCAGAGGCATCTACTGTTGAGCTAAGAAAATGGCCTCACAAACCATGTGGCCTAATGTCCACGCCTGGACACTACATCTAAGAAAGGTGCTTGAGACTCTAAGATGTGACTGTGCCCATGAAACTGGTCCTCAGGGACTCTGGGACCCCTTTTGGAGACGGGCAGGGGTGGAGGAGAAGCCTCCACAGAGCTCCAGGCTTGCTTCACTTCTACGTTTCTCGGTGGCTTCTCAGGAGAAGATCCTCTCCCAGTGCCCTTCCCAGACCTCCCTCCCTCCCCTTTGGGTATACTGGAACCACTGCCACTTCCACCGGGTCTCCCTTAGCTGACCTCAGGGTCTGAGGGGATAGAAGAAGTCACTTGTGTCCAGTTCCAAACCTTCAATGAAAATACTTTTAATTTTTGTTTAATATAATTTATGTCCCCAAAGGTTACTTTGCCCAACTAAAAACCAAGTAAGTGACCTTTAAAAGAAAGATTTCTAACGGTTATAGTAATACTTTATCTAAAAAAGCAGAACCAAGTCTTTAATGCACTTGGTACTTGAATGTTTACTTAGAGACAAGCCTTATTAGTCCGGGGCGGGGTGGGCGGGGGAGTCAAAGTCTTTCCAAAACTGAACTGCCTTAAAACAAGCCTAAGGGGAGTGTGTTTGCAGCTATGGTGTTGCCAAAACGGAGGCTGTCTGGTGCAGACCACGGAACTCAAAAGCCTACTTTTTCTCTCTACCACAAGCATTCCTGGTAGGGCTCAGGAACAGGTCCCGGAGAGCTTTGGGTGAGTTCCAACCGCTGAACAGAGAAGATGGCATAGCCCCTGTCTCCAAAGCACCTTTGGGTGTGAGCTGAAGAGCAGGTGGGATCAAAAGCTGTTTGCAGAGGGTGACCATGTGATTTTCACTACACATTGTAACAGCTACCGAGGGACTGGACAATCTAGATCTGGGTTGGGGTTTCCCTCAGAAGTATTTCCTGTCAGGTCACTTGAAGACAGTGCTATTAGGCTCACGGATGTCCAGCCCCATGGGGAAGAAAACAAAAGCTACCATGCCGTGTTACAGGGCTTTGGCCTCTTTATTGTCTTTGTACAGTTAATTCCACGCATAAAGGACTTCATCAGGTACTGTGGCTCTGACTATACCCCAGGTGAGGTGCTAAGGATGGAGCTGGCTATTTTGGACAGACTGCACTGGGATCTCTGTATTGGGACGCCGCTGGACTTCTTGAACATAGTGAGTACAGGGGGTTTGCAGAGTCTACCCTAGACTCGTCTGTGCCTTTGGAACAGCTCACAACAAAGGACGGCCAAGCACACGCGTGCACACGTCCTTGCACATGCACCACAAAAAGGTGACCCACAAGGCTCATGACACATGGAGCAGTGAAAATGTATCTTAAATCCAACACAGTTCCACCAGACTTCCACTTCTAAAGGACATTAGAGTAACTTTACAAAGAGTTTTAGACGGCACTATTATGGTGAGTTTCTCTTAAATACACATTGCAAAAATATTTAACTTTCCATTCTATGAATACTGTACATAAAAAGCTGTCTGCTCTTGTTACACTTTACACACATTCACTTAGCTGTCTTGATTCACCTACACACAATCCTTATTGAGGCTTTAGACCATATTGATCTGGCACTTAAAAATATCATATTAGTCGGTATTTGTGTTAGTTAGGGAATGATGGTCATCTTCAAGGATATGATTCTGTTAGTAAGGCAAAATTATGCAGTGTGGAAACATCATGGGGTTTTGGTTTGTTATGAGGCATGAAGATTATATCACCAAGGGCTGTTTCATTATGAAAACCGGCCACTGTTGCCAAGTTGCAGTTTCTTCTCATATCAGGCAGATACACGTAACTTCTCTGCTACTTTTCAGCATTGAAACATTGTTATCTGGGTACTTTGGGCCTCTTAAGGCCACGTGAGAAAGCAGACTGCCTTTTCTCTCCAAGGTTGAAACTCAGCTTGACCACAGAATGGGCATGAAGCCTCGAGCCCCTTGTGGGGCTGTGAATGGAAGTGAAAGGGACTGGGCAACATTTGATGCTCCCTGATGAAAATTTAAGTTGTTTGCACTTTTGGTCATTGATATATGAAAAGTATGGGGTTTTCTGTTCTAACATTAAAAACCACAATCTCCAGTTCCACGCCCTGGTGGTCGTGGGCTGGCCCCACGTGGTGGAGCTGCTGCCTCAGAGGAATCCTTCCCTCCACGTCGCGTCCCTGACCAAGCAGCTGCAGCACTGCATGGCGGGCCACCAACTGCTGCAGTTCAAGGGCTCCACACTGGCCTTGGTCATCATCACCTTAGAGTTGGAGAGGCTCATGCCCGACTGGTGTGCTCCTATATCTGATCTGCTAAAGAAAGCACAGGTAGACATCAACTTTGCCCCCAGACCAAGCTCTCAGTTTTGTTCCCTGAGCTGCCATGCTCTGTCTCCAAAAGGGGACCCATGGCCCTGCTTGGCCCTCGGCCCAAGATGCTCTGGCCATGGTGACTCTGTGGAGTCTGCCGGAGGGCGAGGCTCTCCGCACTCGGCATGCCGTCTGGACGTGGGTATGGGATACACGTTCCACTCACTGGGCCAGCTGGTGGGTTTCTCTGACGGTGAGAAAAGCTTTATCGCGGTGGCAGACCTTGTAGCCAAGAGGAGGGGGGCCGTGGTGTCCAGTTCAGAAGGAAGCAACCCAGAGCTTAATACTGAGGAGTGTACATTTCAGACCTCTCACCATCTATATAAGTCTATGATCCCAGGCACGGGGGTGGGGGGGGGGGGGGCAGAATCCCTCAGGATGGACAGAGTAGGGTGGAATGCAGAGTTAGACTCATGACAGTTTTACTGGGGTTGGAGATGGGTGTCCCTGAGGTGGTAAGGTTAATGTGCTTAAGTTTTGTGACTGGACCCCTTTCTGAAATTGCTTCCTGCTAACATCTGGACGCTCACCGCTCATTCCTTAGAATGCAAAGTGGTTCCGCACCAAGATGACCACTCTGTTTTAATTACAGGTCGGCACTGAGCAGTTTGTCCACTGCAGGGTATTGGTAAAGCTGCAGCTGACAAGTGTTTAGTCCTCCTCCTGCACAGACAACTTTTTCTTTCACCTGCCAGCCTACGCTCCTACCCCAGTGCCCTTCAGAGCGTAATGGCAACCTCTGTTGGCCGCCTCTGAATTCTAGGCTGTATGGATTTTGTAACAAGAAAGAGAACAAGTCCTAGAAGAACAACTGAGAAAAAAGTTCCTGGGTCCTTAGAAGAAAATAAAGGGAAAAAAGGTTGGGGTCACTAGAGATAAGGACCTTCTCCCAGGGAGAATGAATGAGCACTTATGCTGCAGCTTGGTTTTCCTTCCCCAGCAGAGGCTGGTATCGGCCCCAAGCGAGCTGGAGGATGAAGCCAGAGGAAGGCCTTGCTCAGGGCCGAAGGGCCGGGCTGGTTGTTTTTGTTTTGTTTTGTGTGTGTTTTGTTTTAGGGCCAGGCTGGTTTTGACTGACCAGGTTTTGCTGCTCTACCCCCAGAGCTGGCCAGGTCCTTCCGGCCTCCCAGGCTCATAGCAAGCACATGTGCAGCACCTCAAGCCCCAGCCAGCCTGCCTGCCACTGAAAAAATAGGACAGTCCCCCAGATAAAGTTACCCTGATTTGGCCATGACTTATGTCTTCTCTTCACAGGACTGTACTATAAAGTACGCTTTGTTTAATGTACGATAATTTGATCAAGCTTTAAGAACATTTGCCCTTACTCTTAAGCAATGTTGTTGATCGGCATGACTAGAGAAATTTTTATGCAGAAGAACATTACAAGGTGTGACCCCTGTGAGGGGAGATGCAGTTCCAAGAGCTTTTGTTGAGATGAGCAGGTTCTGAGGCCAAGCCTGCTCCAACCACAGTGCTGCCGGGAGGAGGAAGAGGTGGAGGAGGAGGTGATTAGCATGGCTGTGAGGGAGGTGCCAGCTGCCTCTCTGAAGCTGGGACACTATAGAGCCATTTTTTAAGCAGTGGAGTCCAGCTGGCAGAGATGCCAGCTGGAGCTGTGTAAGTAGTGTTGGGATGTGAATGACTGAGCCACACATTTAGAGGTGGTTTGTGAAGTCTTTCCAATGTGAACAGTTTTTGTAAATGAGCTAAGCCATGGGGTGTATGACCTGCTACTGGGTGCAAAGTGGTCAAGGCCCAGATAGTCTATAATAGTTGTCTGCACTGCAGTCAGTACCAATCCTGACCTTTTCTTGAAAAAATTTGCTGGTTGGAGCTTTTGTTAAAATAAACTTTAAGTCTTTGCAACCCTGTCTGAATATTTTACATATAGTGGGTACCATGCACTTGGACTTGCTAGAGTCAGGCACAGTTGGAATACCGTCTCCTGGGCCCCATCAATAACTGTCCTCAGCACAGATGGAGATGCCAGGAGCAGCATGTAGCTCATGGTCACAGCTCTCATCAGTGGCCAGGACTGTCCTCTGCCTCCTTCCCTCCACTGTCAGTGGGCACCGCAGGGGGTGGTGTGGGGCTCACCATGAGCGCCCACACCAGCTCAGGCTACCTTTGACTTTGGGGAACTGGTGGGAGGTATCTGGACCTCTTAGATGGGTAGCTCTGGATGTAAGCTGAGTCCCTAGAGTGAATCCAACTCTGAATTTCAAAAGGGAAGGTAGATCTGTGAAGCCCAGTGTGGGCTAAAGGGCAGCCTTGTGGCTCCATCTTTCTGTGAATAAAATGCCTCTTCTTTGGGGAAGCAAACTTCTATATTGCCTAAGTACCATTTGTAAGTTAAAAATTTTTTTTTGATGCTATTCAATATTGAGCTGGGGTCCCATCTACTCTCCTCTAACATTTCCTTCTTTTCTTTCTCTCTCTCTCTCTCTCTCTCTCTCTCTCTCTCTCTCTCTCTCTTTTTAGATTAGGAACTCATATTCCACCTCAGATCAGAGATTGGGGATCATTGTGGTGGGAGAAATATGGACACAATCCATCTTCCTTTTTTCCCCCCAACACAGGACTGTGGCTGCAGAAAATGGAGAGGGGAGAAAGCTCAGACGGGCTCAGGGAAGTGCAGGGTTGGTGGGCATCATGTACCTATCTTAAACTTGTCCAAATATTTCTTCCCTCTAATGGGTGAGCCGAGTTGTACAGTGCTGTCCCCTTCACCAACAAGGCCCTTCTCCCCTGGCTTTGAGGAGAATCTGTCATTCAAATCTCGGTGAAGACTTTCCTCCCTGCTCCTTGCCTCCCCGGGGGTGGGGTTGAGCTGTACCTTCATTAGGGGTGTCTGCATACCAGTCTCCCTGCTGGGCTGTCAGCTCCCCAGACTTTAGTCCCAACCTCCTCATTCTGGTCTTCACAGAGGTTGGTCTAGTGCCCAACAGAGAAAACTCAACAAATGGACCCATGCTCTTGTCATCACTTCCTTCAACCACAAGACTACCTTCCTTAACCAAATATCTGCCTGCCTACCACGGCATCCCACCTCTACACACCATCTCAGGCCCATCCACCCACACTCAGACTGAACACTTTCATACTGGCTGCATTTCCACTGTTCTCCCAGCATTCATAAGGTTGCCAAAGAGCAGCTACAGCTCACGAATTAAGGGTATAGGTTACCAATACTCCAATCCCAATACCTCCAAGTTACTAGCTGTGTGACCTTGGGTAATTAATTAACCTCTCTGTGCTTAGGTATGAAATGGGGGAAATGGTACTTAGTCATAAAATTATAAGTTTAGAGGGATTAATGCATGTAATGTACTTTGGAGCAACGCCTGGCACACAATAAGAACTCAGGTATTAGCGGTCCCATGTCAAGCCTCTTCCACAAGGGTGTAAACTCTTCAAGGGCAGGGTTTGCCTTCTTCGTGTCCTGCATAATCCCTGTCATTCCTATAGAAGCTGATCCACCCCACAAAGTTCACAGAGAAGACAAGCTGTATTTTACCACAGTGGTAGCAGATTAATAGGCTAGAAAACTTGTTAAATCAGAAAAGCTACAGCCCAAAAAAGACACCACAAAAAAACTCAAAATAAATGCAAAATTTAATGGGGGGGGAGAAAACAAGTACAAAGTGAATGGAAAGGAACAAAAACAGTCAATGAATGAAGGAGTAAATGAATTGACAAGGGGAGCGTTTTAGAAAAGCATGTTAACGTAACAGACTAGCAAGCCACACTTCCCTCAGGCCCTTTATCCAGTAGTATGAGCCCCACTTAACAGGGAACCCACACAGAGACATGAAAACATCCATGCAGTCAGTCTGCACCATTACAAACCACCTAGGCTCCAGTTCCCCATAACTGGGGTGACCATACTTCCCGGTTTGCCTGAGATAGTTCTGGCTTATGCCTGTTGAGCTGGAATAATTAACAGCATCTCCTTTCACTCTGAAACCTCTCCGTTTGGACAATAAATTATATGGTGATTCTCCCCCAAACCAACTTGATTCTTGAAAGACAAATGCCAGCATGATCCCACTGACAGCCCAAATAATGCCAATCAATGATACTGAGAAACAAGAGGAGAGGGAAACAGACTCTGCGGGCAGGGGCCACATTCCATGAGGGGTAGCCAGTTAAATAATGGCAAGTTTTAAACTCACCTTGTGCACCAAGGATTAATTTGGTCTCAGCTAATGATGACAAAATTCCAAACACACAGCGCAGGGAAAGAAGTGTAGTGAGGTTCGCCAAAGCTAATGAAACCTGTGGAGGCAGCTCAGACCCCGGAAAGTGCAATTGGAACCAGCCACCGTCTGGCCTTCCAGCGTGCCCTGGGAGTGGCCCGCCGGCCATGGTGGATGGGTGGCAGAATCTGCCCACTCGAGTCCCCAAATGGGCTCATGAACCAGGAGTCCTCATTTCTTATAAAACCAGTGAATCCACTGGGTCATCAAGCCTCATCCTCAGAAATACATTAGCTGACAGCGGCTATATCTTCAGGTCATACTTCTGCCCAAGTTATACTTTCACATAATGACTCTAAAGACAAGCCACATCTGCCTTAGATATGCTGACTTCGCCTGTTTGGATACCCACATGATCACAACCAGAGGTGGATGTCCTGGGAGGCTAATGAAGCCCAGTCCTCAAGGCCCCGTACCTAACTGTGTATTCATGTTCTTCTTCTTGAAGAAGGCTTCTCCAATAGTTCAGGTTCCTACCCCTTCAAAATCTGGATCCACCATGGTCATGGCATAACACTGGGAGAACTTACACTTTGAGCATCAGTAACACCTGCTCTGCTCCTGGCACGTGGAACCCTCAGGTGCAAAGGCTGCCTTTTTCTGGCCATGCCTCAGTGGACACAGGCAGCTCACCCCTCCTCCCGAATCTGAATGGAGCACTATCTCAGAAGGGCAGGAGGAAGCCAAGACATGGTCCTGCAAACCAATAAAGTAGGCAATGGGGGGCTCAGGGGGAGGAAGAGGACATGAAAAACAAACTATCAACCCCAAATCAATCAGCACGGCTGCCGAAGCTTCCAGCCCGGGAGTGCACTAGGCTGTGATGTCCTCCAGAGGTGGGCTGCGTGTTTCTCTGGAGCCTGTGCCCAGCACAGTGCTTCATCAACATTCAACAGAATCCTTCCCTCCTTTCATTCACTTCTTGTCTCCCATTTTATCAGCCATATTGTCAACCCTGATCCTCTGGGTGGCTTGCCAACCAACAGGAACATAGAAGAATCAATGATGCTAGTACTTTCTTAAAACAACGCCCTTAAGAATGCAGCTGAAAGGGAAAAGCTCTTTGCTGGTAGTTTTTTCTTAAATTGTCCACAGACATCAGACGCCTTCATCTTTTGCCCTGTGACTCAGCCAGGAAAAAAGGAAAGAAGGACCTTGAGATAAAAACCTCTTCCCGGCTGAGACCTTGGTGCCTTAGGAACACGCAGGACTGGTTTGGGAGTCTTAGTCCGAATAAAAAACACTTAACACACACAGAGTTGGTCCCTGTTTACAGGTAGCACCTCAGGGGCACAGACAAGGGCTTGGGGCTGCTGTTCCATTTACATTCACAGTGAAAACTCTGGACGTGGTCTTGTTCATGTTCCGCTTTCATCCGTAAAGAAATTCCAAACGCTGTCATTACAGGATGTTTATTACCACCTCTCCCTATATATTATAGGGATACTTTTACATAAAAAAAAGGCTGAGATATTTTTAGTTTTTAAAAATCGGGGTATCTGTGTTACGTATGAAAATAATGGGAGAGGGTATTATTTGTCTTTACACTTGTGACAAAATAAAAATTTAGAAGTGTTTTAAAAGTTGTTATTGAAATTAAACTCTAGGTTAGAAAAATTAAAACAAAGTGAATCGGGCAAATTTTTGCAGCATGTATACCACACCACACGGCCACACCTAAGGCACCACATGAGTTGCCATCTTGACGCTGAACAATTAGGCCAAGCATCGCCGGCGGGGGCCTTCGCTAGAGCGGCACATAACTGCTCCGTCAAGGAATAGTGACACTGTAAATGGAAGACCAGCCACTGGCTCTGAAAAAAATAAACCTCGTCAGTTTGGGATTCCAGCATTCGTATGGCTTTGTCATGTTTGCATAGAGAGGGGGGTGGCCTGCCAGGCCCAGACAGCCTGGGGCGGGGGTGGGGACAGAGCAAGGCTGTAAACACTGGAGTCTGTACCGGCTCCCAGTCCGTCCTCACACCATGTTATGGGAGAAGGGTCACAGGTGTAACTCAAGCAACTTAACACATGAAAGTCTAAAGTCCGCTCTTGACATGTAAGTCTGTGCGTGCGTTAACTGAAAAATAAAAATAAAACAAACAGAACAAAAACAGACACATTAAAAGATACGCAGACGACCAAATCAAACAGAATCAAAAGACAGCAAGATGGACACTGGGAAAGGGCAGTCAGTTTGGCATTTGTCACGAGTAAAGCAGAGAATTCGCTTCAGTTTGTGTAGTCCCGGGCTGAGGGTCAAGATCTGATTGGGAAATAATTTTGCAAAATATGGATTAAAATTTAAAGAATAAATACAACCAATCAAAGCCATTTAACTAAATGGTCACAAGTGCCCCCTCCCTCCCCCACAAAGGCACTCCTGACTCACCCCGCTCCCCTGACCAGGGCGGGAGGGAAGGGTGCTCCCAGCCACCCCACCTATACCACTCCTGGCCTCCACAAGGCCAGCCTGGAAGGAGAGCTCTCTCTCCCAGAGGCCAAACTGACTGAAGCTTTCTGGCATGTCCAGTAAACAGAAAAGACCTGTTTTTCAGGCCCAGGCCACACGGGATAAGCAAGGAGACCTGGCACCAGTGTCCAGCCCCCACCCTGAGAGCTGTGCCGGTCCCATGCAGGCAGCCTGTGCCCACTCACTGGTCCTCAGACCCTGACCTGGCCACAGGTCCTTGTCTTGGTTTCTGAGTGGTTTCTCCATCGCTTATGTTCTAGGGGGACTCTGCCTGACTTTTCTCTATGGCCTGGGCCACGCTGGCAGGGAGCGGGACAAAGTCACTTTGGGTGTCAGCACCTGAGTCATAGACCTGTGTACCCCCTTCCAGGAAAACACAGATTTCTGAGCCACTAGCTTGTAATCCACACAGATTCCAATTAACAGAGTCCCCACACCCACCAAGCCAAGAGGTGGACAGGGAATGAGGGCTGCAAGCAAAAGCAAAAGCCAAGCAGAGGGGGAATCCACATGGCTGAGGGGAGTGTGGAGCTGTGTGCTCCCGGGGGCCAGGCAGGGGCTCATTAGTCCCAGCAGTTGGGATGGGACCACCAGTCAGCCGGATGGGGGAGACAATGGAAGAGAGGAGGGTCCGTTCCAATGCAGAGAGCAGGCCCTAGGAATGAGAACTAGCACCCAATTCCTAAATGCCTGGCTTTGTCCCCCTCGTCGCCCCCAGGGAGAAACTCTCCCAGTTTCATTTCCTTAGATGTGTCTGTGCTTCTGTGCATGCGTGTCTGGGGATGGGGTGCGTTGGCAGGTATGTGCCTGAGCCTGTGTATGTGATGAGGCAGGAGAGAAAGATAGTGTACACGTACATGTATGTGTGTTCATGGGGGTGTGTTTGGGGAATGTAATATAGCTATGCACTGCATGGCCTTCATCATGGGGCTCCACTGCCACCAAGAAAGGAAGGGCCTGGTACACACACTCCCAAACATTTCAGGAGGAAACAGGCTACCTGCTTAGTTCCTAGGTTGGCAAGGAAGGAAGGTGCCTGACACAGGCCAGAGGCTGGGAGATGCAGGGATGGGCAAGATCCCCACAGTGTGATGTGGTGGGGGGCACTGAGTGAAGTGAGTGGAGGAGGGAGATCCCCAGGAGCCAGGGCATCTGGACTCCAGCTGAAAGGGTGGAAACAGGCCATGAAAAAAATACCAAGGAAAGGGGACTCCATGATGCCTGTACCTGGCCAACCTGTTGACTGACTCCTGAAGGCTGGGAAAAGTCCCCTCGCCATCCCCCCTTCTTCTCTCCTGAGTCTACTCTCAGGAGAAAGACCTCCAGCCTCTACTTGAGGGGCGGCCCCTTCCCCACCCAGGAGCTGCTGTCCTTCCTTCAGCCAGGAAGTGATCATGGGGTTCAGGGGGTCAGTGCCGGCTGGGATCAAGTCTCCGCTGTTCTCAGTCACCACCTGCCAGCCAACAGGGATCCCATGTCCACTGCCTCAGGGACAGGGGTGGGGGAAGGGGGACGCACCACAGCTGTCCAAGCAGAAACCACAGGAGCTTTTGGAATCTGTCAGGAAATGCTGACCTTCCCAGGCCCTGTCTTCTGGCCTGAAAGACCTGCCCTGAGACCCCTACACACTCTCTGGGGCCACTCCCTGCCTGTGTGGCCCAGCCTTCACCACCCCAGCTCTGTGGAGGCTGCAGGAAAATGAGATGAGGGAGGGAGGGAGGGAGGGGAGGAGGGAGAGAGAAAGAGAGACATTTGTGCAAGAGTGCACAAATACCTGATATCTTGAGATATCAAGATCACTAGTGAAAAAGAAAGGTGAGCAAGAAGGAGGTGAAAGGGCAAGTGAAAATGAGAGGAACATGGTAAAACAAGCAAGAGTAAGTGAGAATGAAAGTCAGCGTGAAGGAGCAGAGGGAAGGACAGGGTGAGAGCCCAGGAGAGGGTGAGAGCCCAGGAGAGAGCGAGAGCCAGGGCAGCGCAGGGGGCCCACACCTACTTCTTCTTGTCCTTGTCCTTCCTCAGAGGCTGCTGCAAGGTGGTGTGCAAGGCCTGAGACTGCAGGGCCTCCACGGCGGCCTTCCTGCGGTTGAAGGCGTTGGTCTCCTCCTCCAGCTCCCGGCGCTTTTCCTCCACCTTGCGTTTCTCCTCCTGGTGGACCCGCTTGAGGTGCTCAAACTTCTCGTGGAGCTGGAGCAGAAGCGGGAAGTCGGGCTTCCATGTGGGCCGGGAAGGTGCCAGGCCCTCCGGCCACCCAGCCAGGCCCGGCCTCACCCCGGAACCCGAGCCCAACACTCACCTCCCTTTCCTTTTCCTTCAGCTCCAGCTCTGTCTCCTTCACTTTGTTGACGAACATCTGCCTCATCTCCTCCTCCTTCCTCTGCAGCTCACTCAGGAACTCCTTCCTTTTAGCCTCGTACGTTTCCTGCAGGCTGTGGAGACCCAGAGAAAAGAGACGCAGGGTGGGATTATAGCGGGGCGGGGGCAGCAGAGCCCGAGAAGCCGAATCATGTGAGCGCTGGGGGCAAGAGGATGCAGGATCCCGACAGCCTCACTCCCTGCCTCACAAGACCCCAGAAGCAGATGCCAGCACGGCAAGTATGGCTGAGGCTGGGAAGACAGGTCCGCTCTGTGTTCAGGACGTCACCTGAAGGGCTGGCTGTCCCCATCGCTGTCCTGGAAGCCCATCTCCTCCAACTTGCAGCGCCGGTAGAGCTCGTAGTGCCGACTGTGGGTCTGCTCGCGGAGGTCCTCCATGTTCACCCGGATCAGCATCTCCCGCAGCTTCACAAAGTCGCAGTGATTCTCGTTCTCCACTGCAAGCAGAGGGCACACGGGCGTCAGGCTGGCACGCGGATGGGCACAGGAGGACAGGGCACAGGACAGGCTCCAGAGGCAGGACAGGCAACAGGGGGGCACAGGGAGGGCACAGGACGGGGGCTGCAGGCAGCAAGCAGGACAGGGGACTAAGTTTGGGCCCCCAGCTGGGGATGTGCTCTTCTCCCCACAACACTCACCCTGCACCACTCCCCACGGGTACTGCCGTGCTCGGACCAGCTTGTTCCCCACCTTCACCTCCTCGGTGCTGCCCACCACGGCGAAGGGCAGGTGTGCCTGGAAGGAGGCCCAAGGACACATGAGCTGAACAAGGTCTGGCCAGACGCTCACTTTCCGGCTATCTTTTTTATAAGTATCCTGGGACCTCTAAACAAGGGACCGGGCTAAACCCACAAACCTCCTTCCTTGTGTTCTAGGGTGTTCTTTCAGCCCTTGGGCTCCCCAGGGGCCATTAGAAGCTCCCTCAGAGGACTGTGGGCCTTGCTCTTCCTTACTGTGGGCCTTGCTCTTCCTTAAGTTCCCAGCCCTGGCATCCTGCCTGCTCACTCCTACAGGTTTCAGGTCCCCACCCTGACTCCATATCTTGTGAAACTCAACTCTGGGGAAGCCCCAGTACCAGCCCAATACCCAACTCCTCCCGTACCTTGTCCACAGGACACACGACTCGGCCAGCTCCCAGATGCCCACCCACCTCTCCTGGAGAAGGAGAGGCTGAAATCCAGGGGAAGAAGTCCCCCAGGGCTGTGTCCGAGATCTGTGCTGCCTGCAGGCCCTCTGGCCCCACAGTCCTGAGGCCCTTGCCCAACACTCACATTCATGACTGCATTAATCTCTGCAACTGCCTCGTCATCAGTGGGAAACTGGTAGATCTGGACCCCATTGCTGACCAACTCGCCCATGATCTTGATCTTGAACTTGTGGAGCTCACTCTTGGAGATGGTGTCAGCCTTGGCAATGATGGGAATAATGTTAACCTGCCAGGATCAGGCGAGAGGGGGCAGCATGTTAGTTATTCCCCGACTGTGGACAGCCCTACCCAGGCCACAACCCTGGGCAGAGGGCAGGAAGCAAGAGAGATAGAGCTGCTCCATGGGGAGGCCCGGCCTGCACCCAGCCACCTGGGGCCATACTGATGGGTTGTAGCAGCACTTCTTAGAGCCCCTATTCCCCCAAACCCACCCCCAAATTAGTCTCCTGGGCACACTCAGCTTGGACCCAGAGTTCTCTGAAGGTCTTAACGGGCCTGGGACATGATACAAGCGGCGGCGGAGGGCTGAGCTCCCACCTAAGCAGGTAAGGTGACCCATCAGCAGTAGCCACAGGAAGACCTCAAAATCTCGAGGGCTACAGTTACCCCATTTTCACCGTGAAAATGAACTCCTGAGATGGGAGGGTAGTCATGTTGCTGACAGTGCACGCCTTCAAGGGCCAAAGCCCTTCCCATCATTCCCATGAAGCTGCCCTCTTAGTCCTCACTCAATTCTGGGCCTTAACTCTCCTCTCCCAAGTGGGCTCAGGAGACACAAGGGAAATCTATGGCAGGAAAGACAGGGGAAGTGAAGGGAACAGAGGAACTAGGAATTGAGAGAGAGGAAATGAGCAGAGAATTGGGATGCCCTGGGGAGAGGGTCAGAGGGTCGAGGACGGAGAGGAGGACAGGAGCCAGCAGGCTGAGAATAAGAATTCAGCCGGCATATAAGCATAACCAATGGACACAAACACTAGGGGAGTAAGGGCCTGTGCCGGGGGGCAGGAGCGGATAGGGAGAGGTCAATGGGGGGGAAAGAGGACATATGTAATACTTTCAACAATAAAGAATTTAAATTTTTTTAAAAAAGGAATTCAGCTGGAAGGAAGGGGCTGAGGGCCAGACCCGGGGGACAGAGCTCTGGAGAAGAAACCCAAAGCAGGGTGTGCCCACCGGAGGAGTAGGGACAAAGAGAAAAGAGAGAGGACCGAGTCCAGGGGGCTATCTTCTGCCGGCCTCCAAGCAGCAGAGCCCTGGGGACTGTAATGGACCTGCCCACACTGCAGCCAGCACACCCCACCCCAGCGGAGGACTGTGGAGCCCATGGAACAAGTTGGGGAGGTGGGGCGGGGGGCCAGTGGTGAAGCACACCTTGCTGTCTAGTTTCTTCATGGTCACCAGATCCAGGGACTTGAGGGAGTGGCCGGTGGGCGTGATGAAGTAGAGGCATACGTGGATCCTCGTGTCATGGTAGTCGAAGAGCGAGCGGCGGATCTTCAGCTCCTCTTGCAGATAATTTTCAAACTGCGCATCGATGTAGTCGACGATGGGCCTGTAACTACAGACAGCTCCATCACCTAGGAGGCAGGCAGCTGAGCCTCACCGCGGGGGCTTGGATCTCCGTCTGGACTCCTTCTCCTGATTCTTAAAGGGTCCCCAGGACTTCAGCAATTCCCTGACAGGCCCTCCCCTGGTCCCTGTGGAGTGTGGGGCTTGGTTATTCATATGGGGACAGATGGCAGTGAGGAGTGCTCGGGCAGAGGGTTAGAACCACGGCCAACAAGGGTGTGACAGGGGATGAGGTTGGGGGAGCCGCCCTTCCCGCCTCTTGCCTCTCATCCTTATTGATCTGATCCCCGAAGCCCACAGCATCCACGATGGTCAGCTTGAGGTGCACATTGCTCTCTTGGAGGTCGTAGGTCTGGGGCCGCAGGCGCACACATTCCTCGTGGTGACTGGCTTCCTCGGTCTCGAAGGTCGTGTTGAAGAGCGTGTTCATCAGCGTGGACTTGCCGATGCCGGTCTCTCCTGGGAGTGGGCGGTGGAGGAGAAGGGATGTCAGAGGCCGGAACTGGGGCTGCCCCTGGCTGTTGGCTAGGCTGGGTGGGGCTCAGGCATCCTCAGCCTCCACAGAAGAGAAAGGGGCTGGCCTCCCACTGCATCCCTCACTGACCCTGTCCCCAGGAACCACCCCTTCTCCGCGGCCTCAGAAATAATGTGTGCAAGGAAGAGTCATAGCCTGACGTGGACATGACATGTGGCTGTGCGGAATGTAAGATGTTTCCTCAGGGAGGGGGAGAGGCAGAGCCAGGCAGCTGTGACGCTGCTGGACACTGACCTTTGCTGGCCTCAAGGGGACCCAATCACCTGCTCTGCATGCCATCCCTTCCAGAGCCAGGACGGTCCCGGGGCCAGCAGGGCCGGGGTCTGAAGCCCAAGGAGACTTGGCCCGGCTGCTCTGGGCGGCCCCCGCACCGTTGGCTTTAAGTGGGGTTGAGGAAAGCTGCTTCCCAAGGGGCACCCACAGCCCGGCAGATGCTAAGGCTTAGGCACCCGTGATCTGGCCGAGCGCTTTGTGCCTCTGGGAGTTCCCATGCCTGGAGGTGCGTGGCCTCTCCCAGAGCCTCCCCGTCTGGGGCTGTATTTGTTCAGATGTGTGTGGGAGCTCTTAGTGCATGATGCTAGGATGCGGGAGAGTCTTGTTCGCCATGGAGTCCTAGACACATAGTGGGAACAAGTCAATGTGTTTTAAGTAAACAAACCACCTAAATCGCTGATAAATACTCCGTTTACAAAGCACCTTCACATGCCCAATCCTGTTTACTCTTCGAGGCAACTCTGAGTCAGGCCTGGGCTCCAACTCTGTCCTTGATCCTGGCAGAGGCACCAACCAAAACCTCATTCTGAACCCCCAAAGTGTGACTCTGCCCGGGAGGTCCCCTTGCAGCTCAACAGGTGGCCAGGGCAGCAGTGCCCATCTCCCAGAAGGCCCTCGTCTGCCCTCTGTCTGAGGCTGCCCCCTGGCCAGCCCATGATACACTTACCCACACAGAGGATGTTGAAGCTGAAGCCCTGAGTGACCGACTTGCTGACCAGCTGGTCGGGGAGGCTGTCGAAGCCCACATGGCCGCCCAGGGAGAGGCTCCGGGGCTCTGGCTCTGCGTTCTGCTGAGAGAGAAACAGAGTGAGGCAGTGAGCCCACTGGGGATATGGGGACAAGCTGGGTGAGGATAAACCTGAGTCAGAACCCCCACCTGAATTCTCAGCAAATCTCAGGACACAACACAAGTACACCAGAGCTCCGATTCCAGGCCAGGTTCCCACAGAGAGAGCCCAAGGGGCCTCAAGGCCCCTGAATCCATCTCAGAAAAGGCCCTTAAACCCATGGCTCTGCTCCACCTGGGCTGGCAAGGGATGCTGGGGCCTAGGGCATCTCCTAGCTACTGCCTCTGAGGGCTTACCCGTCTTTCTGCCCAGAAGGAGGCCCCAGAAGGTCCCTGATTCTTAAATAAAGATTTTAGCCGTAACCGGTTTGGCTCAGTGGATAGAGCGTCGGCCTGCAGACTGAAAGGTCCCAGGTTCGATTCCGGTCAAGGGCATGTACCTTGGTTGCTGGCACATCCCCAGTCGGGGGTGTGTAGGAGGCAGCTGATCGATGTTTCTCTCTCATCGATGTTTCTAACTCTCTATCTCTCTCCCTTCCCCTCTGTAAAAAATCAATAAAATATATTTTAAAAAAGAAAGAAAAAAAAGATTTTAAGAGGCCAAGACTGAAGAGTATTATGTTCTTGGGGTCCCCTCCCAGACCTTCTAGACCAGCGGTTCTCAACCTTCCTAATGCCGCGACCCTTTAATACAGTTCCTCATGTTGTGGTGACCCCCAAGTTCATTGTTACAAATTGAACATAGTTAAAGCATAGCGATTATCACAAAAACAATATGTAATTATATGTGTTTTCCGATGGTCTTAGGTGACCCCTGTGAAAGGGTCGTTCGACCCCCAAAGGGGTCGCGACCCACAGGTTAAGAACCGCTGTTCTAGACCCTCCTACTCAAGTAGGACTCAAGCAGAGGCAGGTCTGGCTTTAACCCTCACTCAAGCTCCATGTAGGGACCTCTACGTATACCCCTTGTTTCTTTTCTTTTTTTATATATATATTTTATTGATTTTTTGCAGAGAGGAAGGGAGAGGGACAGAGAGTTAGAAACATCGATGAGAGAGAAACATTGATCAGCCGCCTCCTGCACATCTCCTACTGGGGATGTGCCCGCAACCAAGGTACATGCCCTTGACCGGAATCGAACCTGGGACCCTTCAGTCCGCAGGCTGACGCTCTATCCACTGAGCCAAACCGGTTTTGGCACCCCTTGTTTCTGATACCCCCAAGTGTGGAATGCACACATAGGCCCTGCTAAAGGGGCTGGTGCTCACGCGGACCCACCATGGGATCTCAGAGCCAGTCTCCAAGGCATCATGACCCTGAGGCCTCCTCCTCTTGCCTCAGTGGGGTTCTCTAGGGACCCTCAGGCTCTGGTTCATGCCACCCTCTCCCCCCACCTCACTCCTGGTTGTTTAGGAAAGCATTCGGATGAGAATGTGGAGACCTGGCCTTAGCAGAGAGGCAGGCGGCAGGTCCCAAGTAGCCTGGGGCCACGAGAGCAGGCCCACAGCACTATCTAAAGAAACCACCACAATCCGAAGCAGAGAGTCAAGGTCAGGCTCCCATTCGCATGGCTACCCTGGGAATGGGGGCAAAATGCTGTCTCCCGAGAGGAAATTCCCAGGCTCAGCCTTCCTGGGTTTGGCCCCTCTGGAGGGCAGGCCCCAGACAGCTCCATGGGGGGCAGAAACACGCCTCCTCCATGCCCAGCCGCCCTGCCCTGACTGCCCGCTAGAAAGAACAAGACAGGAAAGGGCCGTGGGTCGGAGTCTCATCCTGCCATCCTGCCATCCTGCCGACAACACTAGAGGGGAGGAAACAGGCCCAACTGAGAGCAGCCCCAGGCGCTACTGATTAGGACACGGCAGCCCTTATGCAAAGCAGATACAGGCACATGGCAGAGGGGCCCTGGCTCCCTGCCCTCCCGCAGAGGGGTGGCCCCAGCACCTGAGCTCTCCCTGGCCTCTCTGCAGCCCTACCT
Source organism: Myotis davidii (assembly GCF_000327345.1). Taxonomy (NCBI): domain Eukaryota; kingdom Metazoa; phylum Chordata; class Mammalia; order Chiroptera; family Vespertilionidae; genus Myotis; species Myotis davidii. Next base: position 534,288 of record NW_006287375.1, on the reverse strand, counting down.
GTTGCCTCAGCCTGAAGCTCTCCAGAGCCCCCTGGCACTCACACCCAACCTTCTCTTCTCCACTAATTATGTGTCCCTCCCGCCCCCCCGACAGCTAAGTCACTGTAGCCCTGCATCGATGACTCCCAAGTGTGTGCATTGCCAGCCCAAACCCCATGTGGCCCTCTCTGGGCAGTTATACTGTCCTCTCTAAAAGTCAGGGTTACCCCTAAACCTGTTCTCTCCAATGACCCTTTCTCAACTAGCCTCTATTCTTGTAGCTGACCCCTTTCCCTATCCCCTGTCATTCTGGCCCTTCACACAGTCTGAAGCCTTTCTCATGAGCTAGCTCAGTTCCGCCCAGCTGTTTACCTCTGAGTTCACTTTTCAAACTCGGCCCCTTCCCTAGGCTCCAGAGTTCACTCTACCTTTTCCCTGGCATGTGCTCTGACCTGGCCCCTAAGAACTTACATTCCTGACCCCTCACTTGGCAGTGACACCATTTCCTCGCACTGTTAGTTGTCCTTTTTTTAATTCATCCTGGTTCTCCATCTCTTCAATAAACTCCTTGAGCTTGGCTGCAGGCTGGGGGAGTCAGGTTTTCCATTTTCCCCCCCACTATGCCCAGCATGCTAGGCAACCTCACCATTTATAAATTAGACAACGCCGTTCTCAACCACTACAACATCAGGGCTGTCTCCCACCTCACACCGAGCTGCACTATCTAGTCTCTGTTCTACCTGCTCCTGACAGCCTGAGGGTCGAATGGAGGACAGAACGGTTGGTCTAGAGCTTTTTTCTTTTCAGGCGAGACTGAAGGCGTGCTGTGCTTGCAGTATTTATTCATCCTTTCATTCCAAGGGTGACACAATCAGGATGCAATCCAACATCCTATAGTCTGTCACCAAAACTCCGGTCACGTGTCTGGGAACCACAGGTGTGCGCACACACTCTGGGGCAGAGTGCCTGCACAGAACCAGAGGCCACCCTGTTCCTGGGTGTCCCCACATTCTCACAGTTCCAGGCTCCAGACGCTAAAAGCAGGGTGGTTACCACATGAGCCATCTCTCCACGCTCAGCAAGCCTGCCTGTCTTCACTCACATAGCGTAGTTCCCTCTGGGGACGCATGTGGAGTGCAGGGAGGTCTTCATCCCCAACTTGTCCCGGCTGCACCCTGTCGCTCCAGGGCCCACAGCCCTGGGGCAATCAATGCCTGCCCAGGAGCCTCAGGGACCATGGGAGTGCCCATCTCCAGAGCCTGCATGTGTGTACACACACACACACACACACACACACACACACACACGTACACAGAGAAGAATGGCCACTGGCCCTGACGGAGACTGAGTGCTAATCCCTGGTTTCAGAAGACCGATCTGACCTCCCTGCTCACTGAGTCGCTAATGCCAACCTCCCTGATTCTATATTTGGCATCAATTACATCTGATCCAAGGTGCCCTGCTTGTTCTGACACCCCAGGTGCCTCTGCTGACCTTTGTGGGATCCCAGTCTAGGAGGAGCCAGCAGCTTCCAATGCATCACTGGCACATCTCAGCTGGCACAACTCAGAAAGGACCTTCATGTCCCCCACTGGCTACCTGGCTATCAGCCCTGCACTCTGGCAGGTAAGACCACAGTTCCAACTCTGGGGGCGGGGCCTAACAGTCCTGAGCTAATCAGCATAATTCTACAATTGGTTCAGGAACAGGCACATGACCCAAGTTCATGACCACCTTGTGACCACTAGAGGAGCTAGCCTAAAGCTGAACCCACTCAGAGGATGGCAGATTCAAGAAAATCACGGAGAGAGCTAGTGTCTGCCCTCCCTGTGGGCACGTCCCTTGACCCCTGGCCATATCTCCCCTTTACTGCTTAAGCTAGCTGAGTAGGGCTCTCTATGTCTTGCAACTGAAAGCATCTTGACTGCTACAGTCTCCAAATGAAACTCTTTGAATGGCGGAGGGTGGAGAA
>NW_006287375.1:528976-531960 GCF_000327345.1 Myotis davidii | reverse complement strand
GTGAGGGGGGGCAGCGAGTGGGGGCGGGGCAGAGTGTGAAAAGTAAAATGTCTCAGGGTTTACAACCAAAAGAAGAAACATCAAATGATGACACCACCACCTCGCTGAGGACCACCTGTGAAAATAAGCCAAGCGATCTTACAGTCTCCTACACAGTCCATTCCATCCTGTGTGGCAAACACTATCCCCATTTATAGGTAAGGAAACTGAGGTACACAGAAGCTGGAAAACTAGTCAGGGCAGAGCAGGGGTGTGAGAGCCGCCAAGCCCTTGCCACAAACCACTCTGCGATACTGACTCTCCCAACTCATTCATTCAGTCACTCAACACTCGCTCCCTAGGCACATCCGCCGTGTGCCAAACACCAGGATGGCTGCCAATGAAAAGATGAGGACAGCGGATTCTTGACCTCAGAGGCCCAATCTAAGTCAGTATAAACTCAAAAGGCTATAGAGGCCACACAGGTGATGTAAATGGGTGAAAGGGAACCGTATAGTAAAAACAACATCAGCTAACAGTTATCGAGTGCTTACCGTGCATGACTCTAATCTCTTTTAGTCCACACATTGGCCCGATGAGGTAGGGTGCAATATTATCACCATGGTACAGATGAGACCATTGAGCCACCAAGAGATTAAGCAATTTTCCCAAGACCACACTGCTCAGAGAGGCGCAGCCAGGATCTGAATGGACCCACACCTCCAGCCACATAACTCCACTGCTGACATAGCAGAGTGTGGGGTCCCCCAGGGAGAGGTGGGAACGGTGGGGAACGGCAGAGCCTCTGCTCAGTCCACACCGGCCATGATTCTGCAACTCCAGCCAAATGTGGGAATGCAGACCTTGTATTGCCATATCTTCCAATTTTTCATGAGAATCCAGAAATCTAGATTTTTTTAAAAAACTAATATGACTTTTAGGCCTTCTTAGTTTGTGTTTTTTTAAAAATATATTTTATTGATTTTTTACAGAGAGGAAGGGAGAGGGATAGAGAGCTAGAAGCATCGATGAGAGAGAAACATCGATGAGAGAGAAACATCAATCAGCTGCCTCCTGCACACCTCCTACTGGGGATGTGTCTGCAACCAAGGTACATGCCCTTGACCAGAATCAAACCTGGGACCCTTCAGTCCACAGGCCGACGCTCTATCCACTGAGCCAAACCGGTTAGGGTCAGAAATCTAGATTTTTAAGTGGAACCTCTAATTTTTATTTTATTATAGTTTCCTTTTTTAATTTATTTAATTCTTTATTGTTTAAAGTACTACATAAGTCTCCTTCCCTGCCCCCCCACCATTAACCTCTCCCCAGCTGCTCCCTCCCCCTCTAATTTTTAAATTAGTTGAAAACTAATACAAATTGAGAATACCATGAGGGCACAACACAACATGTCTGGGGGTTGTACCTGGCCCATGGTCTGACAGTCTGCAACCTCATCTACCTGGGTCTCGTAGGGAGGGACAATATACTCCGTCTCCCTGCGTGGGGCATGGAGACCCACAGGAGACTGCTCCACGGGAGGAGCCTTTGGGCTGGACAACTGAGCTTGGCTCCAAGGAGAGGCGGAGCCAGCTGCTTCTGCCACTTTCACACACCCAGCTCCCCGGGGTGCTGGCTCAGGGGGCTCCAACTGTCTCCGCAAAGCTCCAGGACAGAGAGCTGGCTCCATGCACGCAGTGGGAAACCCCACTGGGCCATTATCCCCTCTCTAATCACTCACAAGCTCTTGGCTCCCTCGCCAGCCTCCAGGCTTCTATGTCATCATTTCTTTGGCACATCAAAGACAACAACCAAAATAATAACTGCCCGGGCCAGCTGCGTTCCTCCATGCCCGGCCGTCCAGAACAAAGTGGAGAATGGCATTTTGTTCTGCAGCCCAATGGATAACTAGGACATCCTTTTCCTAACCAGGAAATGCTCTGTCTGGGCCTCTGGAGCAGCCCGAATCACCAGCGAGAGAAGCTGCCTCTTGTACCAAGAAGAGAAGTAGAATTCGGGGAGAAGCCATGTCTCACAGCTTGCCCACACAAAAACAGGTTTTTACGCAGAAGGAACTGGAAATCTGCTGAATGTCTGAACCGACAGGATCAAGGAAGCTGTGAGTGAATAAATACCTCGAAGATCAAACCTCCCAAACTGGATTGGTTGTTGGGGTGGGAGAAGAGGTGCTACCGCACCATAAGTGTGCTTGGCTCCTGAATCCAGGACCAAGAGCAGCCCCTACCCCAGGCCTTCCACAGAGGTTTCTTCTCTGGTGCCTTGGACTTCCGACACTTGTCCCCTCTCCACCCCCATCCCCCAGGCTCCCATGCTTGGCACCCACTGGCCTGAGCACCCTGCCAGGCAGGCAGGAAGTCCACTCCCAGGAGAGCTATCAAGTCCTGCAATGGACCCAGGAGTCACTATGCCACTGGGAGCTTCTCTGCTCATGTTTCTGGCACAGACCACCGACCCCCCACTCTAGCTACTTTAGCAGCCTGGGCCCTAAATAGCCAGAGCAGAGGCCTCTGGCCAGAACCCATGGTCACAGCACAACTGTCCTTGAGCCTGACAGGAATCCTAGGAATTTTCCCAGGAAAGGCTTAGGCTCTGGTCCCAGGATTCCACAGCCAGCCACTAAGCTGAGGTCAAAGGTTACGGGAAATAACCAAGGGGATATATGTGGGAGGAGTCAGGGTGAAAATGCTGCTAACCTGGCCCAGGAAAGAAGAACAGAGGCAGGATATACCTGTCCCAAAGCAAGAGGCCACCTGGGAACCAAAAATGACAACAAGTAGGGATCAACCTTCATGGCGCCAACACAGACAGCCAGGGCTGCGGCTTAGTAATTTGGGGTGGCTTGTTTCACATTTCTCATTTCAAAATCAGGTTTCTAAGAAGCCAAGAGCACAGTTATTGGTTTCTGGGTCCACCCACCCCACTCCAGGCCAAGGACAAACTCACATTCCTGGGCTTTGCTGTGTGGCCTGAGAGGGCGTGATCCA
>NW_006287375.1:524027-528899 GCF_000327345.1 Myotis davidii | reverse complement strand
TGGGCCTTGGAAGGTACTGGAACCCCAGACAATCATACTTTCCCACCTGGCTCAGGGACTCCAGTGGCAGCCCTCAAGGCCTTGCAGCAGGGAAAGCCACAAGTGGTCTGGACATTGCTGGAAGGGGGCATCTGTGCTCCACAGTGAATGGGATCCCACCCTTGGAAAGGGGAATGGGGGCAGCAAAGGTGACCCTGACACCTCCAACCCCAGGATGGATGCTGGTGCTGGGAGGGGACAGAGGAATGCATGGGCACCAATATGGGCCAGTGGCAGCTCGGGCAGCACTGCTATACTTCTCTATTGCTTGCCCCATTCACCGGAGCACCAGACAGTGTTAGGCTAACACCCAGGCCCCACAGTCTGGTCTAATAAGTGCACTTGGGTCCATATCCACAGCCCCTCCTGAACCCTAGGCTCCAGGGTCCCCAAGCCTAGGAGACCCCTCACAGAGTAGCCACTTCCTGAAATCTGAAATAGGCCCTTATTCCCTTCTCCCCTGGTTCTGTCCCTCTAAGGAGGCCTCCAGGATAGGGACCAAGGACCACCTGGAAGCCATATGTTTTGAGGAAGAGAAGATCTAATTTGGCCCAAGACCACCCAGGGCAACTGATGTTACAGTGAAGATGCCCCTTGTGCTGTGCTCCACCACCTCTTCCCAGCCATGGTTCCTCACACAAGCCATGAGGAAGCACATGGCTCCAGCAAAAAACACCCCAGCTCCATCACAAGGGCATGCTGACCTTGGGAGGCATCCTTTCCCCAGGCAGATGTGTCTCTCTCCTGCCTGCACAGCTCCACATCTGGTTGTCTGGCAAAGCTCATGCCCCGGGGGCCACGCCTGGGGATCCTGCTCCCTAGCTGACAGCACAGAGGCAGAAAGGCTGACCTGGCGACAAGGGACACACGGAGGCCAGCCAGCCCTCAGGCCCTTTGCTCTGTCATCCTGCAGCTACTTGCTTCCAGTAGCTGGACTCAAGCCACAGAGGCATTCATGGTTGGTACTGCCCCAAATAGGCACCTTCACCTAGCCCACCCTGAGGGCTCAAAACTCAGAGGGGCTCACCCTCTCTGCCATCTCAAGGGATACCAGTGTGGGCTGGGATCTCAGTCCCAAACTTGTCAATTACCAGTCTGCATCCTTACCACCTACAGGCTGCTGGTATCAACGAGGTGATGGACACAAAGCACCCAGTGCCCTTCCTACCATTCAACTTTTGACAAACGTCAGGCCCTGAGTTCCCAGCCTCAATCCATTCTCCCATCGCCTTGGCATTGTGATCAGTCTCCTTCTTGCTACCCTCCCTGTTCCCAGCCTGGTTGGTTCCTTGTCATGTGCTCCTTTGGATCACAAATGCCTCCCACCAGCCTCCCTGCTCTGACCTGTCAAGATCCCAGGCAGAACTTACTAACATGAGCACCCATAGCATGGCACCATGCCCATGAGGGAGGGAGGGCAGGACAGACCCACCTCCCAGGGGAAGGTGGGGCTCATGAATGACCCCTCAACACCATCAGGCACTGAGAGCTACACAGGCGTCTCTTGCTCAGCTCTCATTTCTCCTTTGGGACAGCTCAGCAAGGTAACTGGCCATTTTTACAGGACAAGGAGATACCACTCTGTGACAGAGTCCCATGTGGGTGAGAGGGCTGCCTCCCACTGTCCCTTCTCACCAGCTCTAGCTTCAGGGAGGGAACAGGCACTCCCTAGATAGTCTGCTTCTTGGGGAAGTGTCAAGATTACAGGGGTGACAACAGGAAGTGACAGATGGTGCTGGGGATAGAGCTGAGATGGGAGGGGGGAGTGACGGGCTGGGAGGAATGCCAGGTGTGAGGCTGCCATACTGCAGCTTCTTCCCTCTCCCTCTCATATCTCTACTTGCCCCTACCCTACCACCACCTCCCACCCTTCCAACCCCACCCTGAAGCCTCCCTCACCATAGTGTGGGAACCCTGGCCCATGAGATTCTGACAGAAGATGGCCCGCAAAGGCAAGACAGGGTAAGCCCTGGGACTGGGACCCAGTAAGGAGGAGGAGCAGAGCAAGAGTGGATAGAAATCTGGTTGCCTAAGGAAGGCTAGAGGCAACGGAAATCTTCTGATGGCTGCCCCAGACGCACTAGTCCAGGAGATATTGACTGTAACCACGGCTGATCTAGGGTTGAGCAGGACCAAGCCAACATGTAAAGGCTACTGAGCCTGTGGTGTTTACATCGCGCCATGTGGGGAACGGGAAACCAGCACGCACTGACCTCAAAATACAACTGTGCATGCTCATCTAAGCTCCAAGTTTGGAGTTCCCAGCCCTCCAGGGCTGATCTGACCACTGACCCAGCCTGATAGGCAGTGTAGACCTGCCACAGCTCAATTAGATCAGAGCCTCATGGCCACTGCTTAACACCAAAGTCAACCCTGGGGCTGGAGAGACACCTAAGCATATTTCTGAACATGCCATAGACTGCAATTAACCTTCAATGAACCCTTTGAAGAATATCGGTAGGGTTGTGCCCATTTTACAGCAAGATAAAGGAAGAAATTATTTTCCCAGGATGACAAGCCTGGAGAGGTGAATGGAGTCCAGACTCCTAAATTCAGGCCCAAGCCCCACCCAAGGTCTCCACTCAAATTCAACCCTCTCCAAGTCCTCCCAGGAGTCTGATGGCCCGGAATGTAGAGGGCATGGATGGCATCCATCCATCCAGCTGAACCTGGCACAGTCACCCAGGCCCCAGAGCTCATACTGTACACCCTCACCAGAGCCAGTCCCCTCTCTGTGCCTCAGCTCACCATGGGGGTAACACCCAAGCTCCTCCCAGAGAGCAAACCTAGGAATCTGAAGGAAAGGGCCTTCCCAGCCTCTCAGCTCAGACTCTGGGGACGATCTTTGGACAGGCAGTGATGGGAGCCCCTCGGAAGGGTGCCATGTAACAGCCACCGTGTTCTCTGCTGCCTTCTTACACAGGGCCAGTCTTCACACCCACATGAGCTCTGGGTATCGTTTCTCATGTATTGTGACTTACCATGTGCCAGACATCGCTCTGAGCACCTCACCTGGATCCTCTCATTGGATCCTCACAATAACCCTCTGAGGGACGTAACATTTTCATCTTATTATTCAGATGAGAACACTGGGGGGTTAAATAACTTGCCCGACATGGCCAGCAAGTCAGGTGGTCTGACTCTGGTTACTCTACATACCACTCCCACCTGCAAGACCAACTGTCGGAGCAACCTCTGGCCACAGACAGACAAGCCTCAGACATAACTTTCTGGTCAGCTGGGCAGAGAAAATGCACACACGCGCGCACACACACACAAACACACACACACACACTCCCAGGTCTCCTGCCTCCCGCCAACCCGCAGGTCTGTTAGGACCCAGGCACTGCCCTCCTTGGGGACATAAATTCTGATGTGCAGGGCAGAGGTGAGGATTATCTCAGATTTATCCAACCTCTGACTCTCTCCTCCTGTACCTACACTTACTTAACTGACACAGTCCCCTCCCCAGTGGAAACAAAACACCCCGGTCTAGAAGTTATGAAACCAAGAGCTCCTGCTTTAGTTATGTCTATTTCCAAAGTAGACCAACAAATGTATTTTCAGGTTAAAGGGAAAATTTACATAGATAAATTCAGATGACTGTATTTATAGCCGTAATTACATAAGTCCTGGCTCCCTTATTTAGCCCTAGGACCGATTCCTTATCAGTCACATATTCAGCATTCCCCCTACCCTCTCCCCGCAACCGCCCAGGGCTCTCCCTCCCCCTGCTCCTGCCACCAGGGCTCACAGGCAGGCAAGAGGACACAGCTTCCTCCACTGTCACAGCCCAGCCTCCCAGACACACCCAGATCCAGCCTTAGACACCAGGGCACATGCAGACACAACCCCCATAAGGGCCCCTTCCCCCTGCCCCCGCTGAATTAGAAAAACCTTTCAGAAGTTGGCCATTGGAAGGCTCAGGCCCAGAGCCCCCTGCGGAGCCCTGAGTCCTGCAGAAAGCATACCCGAACTGGGGCCCAGACAAACACCCACTGGGGCGAATCTGGCACCGCTCCAGTTCCTGGGAATGGCAGCCTCAGACCCGACCACTGAGCCCGATCTTGCCTGGAATCGCACCCAGGATTCCGCCGCTTGTTGTGGGACGGGGGTGTGGAGGGGGAGGGAAAGCAGGCGCAGGGTCTTCAGGACCCGGTCTGCCACTGCCCTGACCTCATTTGGGTGCCCCTGGGATCCCTAGGGCTTCATCCTCACTGGTGGTGCCCATCCAACAGCACCTGCGAGGCCAAGATTCTCCCCAGCAGCGCAGAGAGAAATGCCGAGGCACGCGGGGGTGCGGAGTATCGGGGAGCCCCCCTCCCGCCCTCGGGGTCCCAGTCTGCACTCGCACCTGGCCGGAGCCAGGAGGGTGGGTACAGGCTCCTTCCCGCGAAAGGGGCCTCTGCCTCTCCTGCGCCCCAGCACACAGAATATTAAATTTTGGAATCCAATTTATTTTTTTGATTACTCATGCTTTTGGTATCATGTCATATCTAAAAATCCTTTGCCAAATCCAAGGAAATAAAAATTTCTCCTATGTTTTCCTCCAAAAGTTTTAAGTTTTTGCTGTTACATTTAGGTCATTGATCCATTTTGAGTTAAATTTGCATATGGTATGAATTAAGGATCCAACTTCATTCCTTTCCATCTTTTGTAAGTTATCCCAGCACCATTTGTTGAACAGCCCTTGGTTTTTGAGCAAAATTTGGTCTGTTGTATAACAATATTCTCATTGATTTTTCAAAATTTATTGAAGACTAGTAAGTGGCACTTTTATGTGAATAAAGCTGATTAGACTATTTGGACAGTATAACACTAAATACTTTTCAC
>NW_006287375.1:510853-523435 GCF_000327345.1 Myotis davidii | reverse complement strand
CCCGGCGGCCTTCCTGGGCCAGGCACCAGCCTTCAGCGCCTTGCGCAATGGGAATGCGCGGGAGGCGCAGCTCAGGCCCCGGGTTGGAGCAATAGAGAAGGCGAGCTCGATGGTCAAGACATCAGATGGCAAGTGACCATCACCCTACCTGCCCCCAAAGTGCCTAGCCTTAGGACAACGTCTTAATGGAGTCTGGGCAAAGAGGACCACTGCTCCCAATGCGTGTGCATTCTCTCTGCTAATCTCACTACCCAAAACGTGCACAAAACTCAGAAAGCTAACACCGCTGCCCAAGCTCTGACCCATTTCACTGACTGTCCCTATGACATCCAGCTTCCAATCCTCTGAAACCCACCTTTTCTTTTCTCTTCCCTCTGCTTTTCTGTTCAGCCTTTGAGAATGTGGCCAGCTCTGCCTCCTGTTCCTCGTCCGGCCTCATTCACACACACACACACACACACACACACACACACACACACACACACACACACACCTGGCTCCCCAATATCTTCCTGAGAAACAACTGGCCTGCCCTCCTATTCAGAAACGTGTGCTGGCTGGAGATGCCAGGAGACCACACCTGGACTCGGCACACCTGGCTTTCAGAGGGTGTCCTGGTCCTTCCACCAGATGGTGTTTCCACCAGCTTTCAGGCAGTTGGGCTTCTCACCCTGAAATGGCTTTCCTCTCCCTTCTCTCCCAGGCAACCAAAGTTGGTCCCTCAGGTGAACTCACATCCCACTGGGCCTTTCTGACTCTGTTTTCATTTCGTTCCCCTCGCAATCATGGTGTTCCACGTGCCGCCTTATGTATCTGCAAAACATGGGCAGAGCAGTGGGGAAGGGAGCTGGACTCACGGCAAACCACCTGGGTTGGAATCCTGTCTCCACCCCTTGCAGGCTTTTAACCGTAGCAGTTTAGTTAAGGGTGCCTCCCTTTCCTCATCCCCCAAATGAGAATAATTATAGCACTTATGTCACAGGATTAAATGAGATAAAATAACTAAAGGGCTTAAAACTATACTTGAAATAAAATGTTTAATAAAACCTCCCTCTCTAGACTACACAGGCCTTACTGTTGAGTTGATCATCTCAGGCCCTATCTTTTGTTTCCTTTTCTTTTCATATAACTGGTAAGAAACCTGTCCCAATTGCCATTTTCTGCATCACAAAGCCCTGGGATTTGTCCTAAAGTATCTTTAAAATGGTCTTTTTTCCCCCTTGTTGGGCATATTTCAAAATATCTGCTCCTAGCAGCCCAGCTGACAGCCATGAAAACTAAACACTCAGATTACAGCTGACTTCCTTCCATAGGCTATGTTCACTTTACTACGATAATTTATACCTACTCCCCAAACCCCAAATATTTTTTATTTTCCTTCTTTTTCCTCTTTTTCTCCTCCTTCCTCCCCTTCCTCCTGCCTCTTCTACCTTTTCCTCTCTCCCCCTACTCCCTCCCCCATTCAATACTACTGCTGATCAGAGCTACTAAAGGAGTATATCACCTGTGGGGACAAAAAGGTAAATGCAACAATCATTTTGCATGAGTCAAAGTGTTATTTCTTATGGCATCATTTCTAAGTGTCCCTTATACACCCAGGAGAAGTTCGCAGATGATACATACACACCCAGAGTGGTCCCACAGTTAAATAACTACATGTATGGAATGCTGAGTTCCACACAGAAAAAGATTTCTGTAGAAGGCCTCAGAGATTTTGATAAGCTGCTATGCAGTGTCACTGTGTTACAGTGGAAGGGAATATGCAGCTCTCCTCAAACTTAGCTGATCACTCCTCTGACCCCACCCCATACACACCCAGCACTCACTGAGCTTGAATATGACAGACTTCACTGTTGTTTGTCTTTTACTTTTGGTTATAGTTTCTTTTCATACAAAAGTTTAAAATGTTGATGTTGTAATATTTTTCTGTTATTTCCTTTATGGTTTTCCCTTTAATGTCACTTAAATAAAATAAAATAAAAAACCTTTCCCCCATCTCAAACTCATAAAGATATTCTCTTCGTATTTTCTTATAAACATTAAAAACATTTTTGTCACATTTAGGTCCATCAGTGATTTGTTTATGTGTGTGCCGAGCCAATTGTTCCATTTTCCCCAGCGATCTACAACGCAAATAGTACCACAGACTAAGTTTCTAACGTGTGTGGCAGTCTGTAGATGAGTTAGGATTATGTCCATTTGCCTCAACAAGACAGAAATGCCTTTTTTTCTCATGTTACCCAGACAGGTAGTCCAGGGCGTGTGACATTCTACACCACCTTCTATATTGCTTTGCTTTGAAAGGGCTTGACCTCTTGGTCCCATAGAATGACTTTTGCATTCCAAGCAGGAGGAGGAGGAGGAGGATGACGGTGATGAAGAGAAAACGAGTAAACACTCTCCAATGATTCCAGAAGCTGCCACATGGCATGTCTGCTTATATCCTCTTGGCCAGGGCTGGGAAACGGGTCTTCATTCTAGCCATCATGTGTGCAGCTAAGAATTCCATACGATGTGAGCAGGGTCACCATTGAGAGATAGCAGCAATCTCTGCCAAATCTGTTTCTGGACTATGTATCTGTTTCAATGAGATGCCTGAAAACATTTTTTCTAATGTTTAAAAATTTTTGTTCATTTATTGGAATATTAAAATATTTAAAAATGACAAGCAAGAAAATATAACCAGCTGTATGCCACCTTTGAAAATCAACTACAGAATGACTATTCTATTTTATGAATTTTTAAATCATAAAAGAAAGCTTTCTATGCTTGTTTGCAGATCAGAGGGAATTTCATTAGGGATATTTTTATAAGAATTGGGCCATAATACATATGCTACTTCAATAAAAAGTATTAAATTTAATTTTACTTGAATTTAAAAGAAGTTGAAGTGAAACTGAAGGAAGAGTTGAACTTCAAATAATGTGTCTTGACCACAAGAGATATTACTTCCTAAAAGATACCTCTGAGGTTACACAGAAATTGTGAAAAACATTAAAAGATTGGAGTCACTTTTTAAAATATATTTTATTGACTTCAGAGAGGAAATGAGAGGGAGAGAGAGATAAAAACATCAATGATGAGAATGATTGATCAGTTGCCTCCTGTACGCCCCCCTACTGGGGATTGAGCCTGAAAGCCAGGCATGTGCCCTGATGGAAATTGAACCGGTACCTACTGGTTCATAGGTGCTCAACCACTGAGCCACACAGGCCAGGCTGGAGTCATTTTTTAATTACACATTTCAATTATGTGTGTGTATTATTAGCTCCCATGATTCTTCCCATCTTTTCATCTCCTTTGACCCTGCCTCCTGACTTTTATTTCTTATACTATCTATAATAATAAAAGCATAAAATGCTAATTAGACCAGACTACCTTCTGGATGAAGCCAGGGCTGCGAGGGAAGCCCGGGTCCTGGGTGCCAGAGGGAAGCTGGTGCCAGCAGCCAGGGGAAGGAAGGAAGGCCTACTCTTGTATGAATTTCATGCATCGGGCCTCTAGTTATCTTTATATTATCCAGGTTAATGATAATCATTTTATGTTCTGTAAAAACATAATTGCATAGTTATGCAATTGCATTGTAATAATGGGGAAAATGGAATAAGCATTACTAAGAGAGTCACTTAAACTTTAATCAGGCCCTGGCCAGTGTGGCTCAATACACCAGAAGGAGTGTTGTCCTGTACACCAGAAGGTGGCAGGTTTGATTCCCTGACAGGGCACATACCCAGGTTGCTGGCCCAGTGATCCCACTTCCCTGTCTTAGACCAAGTCCTGGCAGGGCCATCTCTCTCTCTCTCTCTCTCTCTCTCTCTCTCTCTCTCCGCCCCACCCCCTTCCTCTCCCTGCAAATCAATGGAAACGTGTCCAAGGAGGCTGTTAGGTTACTGGGGCCTTGGCAGCCTATGCATGGATGGTGCCTCAGTGGCTAAACTGTTGTTAAACTCAGCTCAAGGCTGAGTCATAAACACTCTGGAACTGCTGCGTGGACACTTATGAACTTTACATCCTTCTTGTAGTTTTCACTTCCCTCGTTTACATATCAGAACTAACCAATCCCTGTTAACCTAGTCAGCAACCCTCATTTGCATGAAATAATTACACTTTGTGATTTTTGCCTTTATAAAACCAGCCCTTCTTTGTTCTCTCCCCGGAGCAGTTTGGATTGCTACCTATATCTGGTCTCCTGGGCTGCACCTTATTTTTGCTCAAATAACTGCTTTTTATTCCTTATTACAGCCTAAACCTTTTGGGTGACACTTGGAATACAGTGTAGATGTAAATGACGTCAATACTCTCCACTGGTCTTTTGATCGAGGCTTCCCCATTGGCAAGTGGTTTCAATTCATCTCTTAATAGACTGAATTTCATTCTTAAGCTGTTTTTTTTGTTTTCAAGAAGGGTTTTGGTTATTAAAGAATGTCTTTTTGTTGCCATTACACTAGGACCACCTTACCTGCATGTAATATTTTTCGATCTCAATTTCTTTCCTGTTGAATGTGGTAGGTTTAGCTCCTTTTTCTTCTGGGAAGAGGCCTGAAACCAGCCTGAACTTCCCCCTCATGTATTTTTCCTCTGCTTGTATTCCTAAAGACGTCACTCTTCTTCTTAACTAAGGGATGCCTTGGTGTTAAACATTCTGAATCAAGCTTCTCTGGGACATTACATGTCTCTCAATCTGCAGTGTTCGTCTCTTTTTTTCTGCATTAAACATGCTCTTTTGTCTCTATTTTTTTTTAAATATATTTCATTGATTTTTTTACAGAGAGGAAGAGAGAGCTATAGAGAGTTAGAAACATCGATGGGAGAGAAACATCGATCAGCCGCCTCCTGCACACCCCCTACTGGGGATGTGCCTGCAACCCAGCTACATGCCCTTGACCGGAATCGAACCTGGGACCCTCCAGTCCGCAGGCCGACGCTCTATCCACTGAGCCAAACCTGTTTCGGCTTGTCTCTATTTTTGATGTCTCTTCTTTAGGGATAAAATACTCCTTATATGGGATCATCTTCGCCTGCGTTCCGTTCCTATTCATTCTGATTTCTTACATCTCTTTACCTTGTTTACATGCCCCGACTCAGTAATTTGAGTCTCAGTGGGTCAGTTCTCTTTCCTATTAGTTCTAATGCATTTATTTGTTCTGTAATCATATTTTTTGTTCTCAATGTGTTTCCTTTCCATCAGTTTCCTTGCTTTATCATCCAACCTTTCAGCTTCCAATTTCTTAAATTCATGTTCTTATTAAGTCATTTTATATGTGAAGCAGTGGTGAAGATTTTCCTTTTGTGGGGTGGTGGGGGTGGGGGTGGGTGGAGCCCCTTGTCTTTTTCCTACTGTCTTCCCTCTATTTCCCTCTGATAATCTGCTGCCGTGTGTTTGCACCCATTGCTTGTCATCTTGGCTTGGTCGCTCTGTCCAGAACTTTTTGATGCTGTTGTAATATGATAGGAGAGCGGGGCGTACCGACCATCTCCCCACTGCTGGAGACCAGTGTGTTTTTCCCTTGGAGCAAAGTGAGAGGCTGGGTATTTGGATTCTGTACGCTCTTTGGTCGTCTGGAGCGGGGAGGGGAGGGGAGAGCTCAGCAGGAGCAGAGTGCAGTCTCCGCTGGAATCGCGAGTGAGCTCCTGTCCCAGGGTTCTGATTCGTGTCCTGCACAGGCTTGTGCCACCCGACTGGGGCTGGAGAGGAGGACACTATCCCCAAGGAAGGGGGTAACCGAGGCTTTAGCTCCGTTTCTCAAGCCAGCGTGTTGCTCTGGATTCTTTATTTCCATCGGCTGAGTCAGCGCAGTAGCTCATGTTCCCTGCTTCCCCTATTCCTCCCCACGCACATTTTAACGCTGCTCATTCAGAAGAGGAAGAATATATGGGCACAACTCACATCTGTTTCCTTTCCTAGCCGGGCGCTAGGGAAATGTTCGGGATTTTGTCAATGTCTGGGCGTCAAGGACAGGGTGGGGAGGGGAGCTATGCTTGCCACTCCTCACCTCCCAAAGCCTTTTGGATCTTTCTTCGGGTGCCAAGTTTGAAGTTCATTGCACTGGTTGCTCACAGTACGTTTCCCTGTGTCTTATCTACTTTCCTCTGTTTTGTTGGGAATTGGGAAAGAGCAGCTCTGGGGGACGCTTTAACCCACGGCCTGGGTTGGGTGCTCGCTGTCTCTGCTTTCATACCTGGCCTGTATCAACGCCTGTGGAACCATACAGAGCAAGAGCAGACCCGCGGAGCCTGCTCGGTCCTGGGCCTGGGTCACACGGCCCTGAGATGCTCCAGCCAGACAGGCAATCCTGCCCATCTGGCGAGATTTAGGGATTCCAGTGACACGGCGGCCCTGCCAGGCCAAGCCCGAGCCCAGCATCCTGGCCTGGTGGAAAGCTGTTCCAGAGAGAAGCAACCATCGTCTGACTCCTCCTCCAAGAGTCTGGCCAGAGTCTGCACCAAGACTGGATGTGGAGCCCTGGTGAGGGGGGGCGGGGGAGTCAGCCAGCAGAAAGCAGCCTCCCTGGCCTCCCGGTTTCTGCCTGTCCCCGCCTCAGAGTTCCACAGCGGATACTGCGCGGATGGGCTGGGAAGCCTGTCAAAACGTCGTCCTTGCTGCCTTCCGCCAGCGCATCTGGCATGGACGCCCGGTACACAGAGCACTAGAGATGCCTCGGGATGTCCTGGGGATGAGAATCTCTGCCTGTTTTCACAGAAGAGGCTCCTTTAACGCGCAGATCCCTGGGTCCCCTGGGAGAGCCCCGAGACCAGACTTCCCAGGGACACATCCAGGTTTTGTGGGGCCTGGAGTTTATAGAATCTGGAAGGCTTTCTTTAGAAAAAGAATACACAATTATACATACAAGATTAGGGATGGAAGTAATTAGTCCTTCAGGATGAGAAAAGAACAGGACCGGGAAGGGACTCCATGCCAGGGAAAACGTGAGCTTCCTCTGTTGCAGGATGCCCTCAGGTAATGGGCCACAGACACGCTCACAGGTCCTGGTCCTGGAGTCTACAGGGCCTCCTCAGGCAACCCCTGTGGTCCAGAGCTGCCGGCTGGGGAGGGAACCCCACTCCAGACCTGGCGGGGGGCTGGAGGACAGGGGTGGACACCAACTTTACAAGGGACTCCATGGGACTTGTCAGAGGCTCTTGCTCATGGCTCTGCCCCACCCCCAAGAGGCACATTGTCACCTGGGCCTCCCGGAGGTGGGCGTTTCTGCTCCTCCAAAGTAGTTGTGACCAAAAAGAATTCTCTGGAAAAAATAGATCAACTGCCCGGTAACCAGAGAGCTCTGCTGAGTGGAGAGGCCAGGTGATGTGCGGCTGGCTGGCCAGCCCATTTCAGCATGGCCTCATCCCTGCAGCCATGAACAGGTGGGACACAAGCAGGTGAGAGGAAGCCCCACATGGCAACACATGACGCAAAGATGAGGATGTTAAAATGTTGTGCTTTGCGGGTAAATGTGACCTTCAAAGAGCATGAGCCGAGTGAAGAGAGAAAAAAATGCTCATGTTGGCAGAGCCAATAGGGAAAGGGACAGTTAACTGAGGAGAAGCCAGTGGGCAGGGCCTGGTCTTCAAACGGGGCCCAGAGGGGCCCTGGGAAGAGTGGGGCAGCGGAGGGGCCCGGCTGGGGGTGCAGGCTCTACCCCCTCCCCAACGGCTCCATTCCATCTGCTTTATATATTAGGCTTTCATTTCAACCAAGGTTCTTATGCAGCTAAAAATAAGTCTGAAAACCACATCTCTGCGGGGAATTTATTCAGACAGACAAAACGAGTCTGGAAAAGGCTGCTGCTGGGAGGAATCCAGGGAAACCACTGAGTTGGAGTCAAGATGGCCGAGAGGTAGAGTTTTACCTGGAACCACGGGCGCGCACACACACACACACACACACACACACACACACACACGGATGGGGCCAGGTGACCGAGGAATGAACAGAGAACTAAGAACCTGACCAATGTATACAACCCAATCTAGATGAATGAATGCACACACACCAAGTTCCATACGCCCCCGTTTGATTCACACTACTGGTTTGCTAAGTATTCCTCCTCTGCTTGGGGGGGGTGGGGATGTACGTGGGGGAGGGGAGAACAAGCCAGAAACCTTTAGGAAAGCAGGCAAAGGTCTGAGGGGACAGGCCTCCATTCCTTGGTGTGGGACAGAGCTTGGGCCCTGTTGGTCCAGGACCTGGCGAGGTAGAGGATACTGGACCGGCACAGGCAGGATGGTGTGGTAGTCAGAATAACGACCTCCCAAGGTGTCCTCGTCCTAATCCCCAGAACCGGCAGACATGTTCCCTTACACAGCAAAAGGGACTGCAGATGTGGTTAAGGTAAGAATCTTGAGATGGAGAAATTATCCTGGATTATCCAGGGGACCCAGTGGAAGCGCACAAGTCTTCATTAGAGGGAAGCGGAGAGGCAGAGAAGGGAATGTGACAACGGAAGCAGAGCCCAGTGATGCAAAATAAGAACTGGAGCCCTGGCCAGTGCAGTTGGTTCAGAGTCATCCTGTGCCCCAAGAGAGGTCGCTGGTCCGATTCCTGGCCAGGTCACATGCAGGCTTGCAGTCTCAATCCAAGTGGGGGGTGGGGAAGGGTGCAAGAGGCAGCCAATCATTGTTTCTCTCTCATCATTGATGTTTCTATCTCTCTCTTCTTCTCCCTCTCTCTCTCTAAAATCAATAAAAACGTGTTCTTAAGAAGAAAGAAAGAAAGGAAGAAAGAAAGAAAGAAAGAAAGAAAGAAAAAGAAAGAAAGAAAGAAAGAAAGAAAGAAAGAAAGAAAGAAAGGAAGAAAGAAAGAGGAAGGAAGGGAGGAAGGAAGGAAGGGAGGAAGGAAGGACGGGAGAAAGAAAGAAAACTGGAAATGGTGAGGTACAGTGTTCTACCCCACAGCCTGCAGAAGATGGCAGGCCTGCCAACACCTTCATGTTAGCCCTGTGTTGGACTGCTGACCTCCAGAACTGTAAGATAATAAGTCTGTGTTGTTTAAAGCTATAAGGTATGTGGTAATTTGTTACAGCAGCAAGAGGAAACTAACAGATGGCATCGTGTCAATGTGGGTGCTCTCTGAACTCTCATCGTATAGATTCAAATTCCAGGCCACCACTCGCCCGCTGAGTGACTTCAGGTGAACTGCCTGATATTCTGGGCCTCAGTTCCCTCATATGCAAAGTGAGGATAATCACCACTCCCACCTCATACGGTTATTGTGGGAATGAACCATTTCTGACACGGAATGAACTTTCAAGAAATGTCAGCTGGTATTATTATTATTATTATTATTATTAAATCATCATCATAAGATTCCTTTCTCCATCCTGCTCTCACTTTCCCAGCCCTAGACTTAGAAATGAAGAATCAGAAGAGGAAGCATGACTCGAAGTCACAGATGTAAGGCTGGACACCAGCACTACTCGCTCACTTATTCAACCAACCATTCGTTGGGTGTCGATTACGTGCCAGCCATTGTTTCAGTGATGAAGTGATAGGAACAGAGGAAGAAGGACAAAGGACTTTTCCCTCTCATTGCTCTTGTCTTTTATCAAGGAGGAAAATCTTTCCCAGATGTCCCTTAAAATCTTCCCCTGGGATCTCATTGACCAGAAATGAGTCTTAGACCACATAGAAGTTTCAGGATTGCAAAGGTTGGCCCCGGCTAATGTAATGTGTGTTGCCTATATTATGGAGAATATTTAGATTTGCTGTAGAAGGCAAGAAAAATGAAAAACAGGCAAAGTTCTATGACGTGTTAAGTATAGATAGTAAGTTGGTAACTTGTGAGACATGCTAGACTAGAATAAATGAAACGTATGGACGTGGAGCCTAGATAAAAATGATACAGGAAGACAAGAGTGTTACCTATAGATAGAAAGGGACGGATAACCCAAGTTATAAGGTAAGGATCATGCTAATTCCAGATTGACAGCTGTCACCCTCAAATCAGCCACCTTGGTGACCCCCATTATGGTCCCATTCTGGCCCCTCATGTGCTCTTCTCTAGCTGTCCATAGGGTCACCCCCGTGCTGTGGCTGTAGCCGGGGTACTTGCTCTGTGTTCTTCCATAGAGTGTGTGTTGGCTCCAGGCAGCATCTGTTTGTTGAGTCTCTTTGTTCCATCTTGGTTCTGGTTCTCATAACCACACTGGCAGTGTGGAAGGCTGATGGGGGTGGAGTGGGGGGAGTGAGAGAGGGAGGAGGAAAGGGAGGGAGGGGAAAGGGAGGGAGGAAAGAACACAGATTTTGGCCAGGGTGCTCCTTCCACACTTGCACACCTTACCCTACATGGGTTCACCTACCCCAATTATTTCCCCTTGCTTCTCACTGCAAGCTTTGAATTACATCATTAAGTGGGGCGATCTTAAACTGGCCTATGAGTCCTTCGGCACATGACCTCTGGCCAGCTGGCTCAGTAAAATACTTGGAAGTTTACAGATAATTTCCCACACAACAAACAATAATGATTCGGCCCCTAGGGCGGGCACATTGCTAGAAAGAAGAGAATGGCTGTGGGTAGGTGCCTGAAGTCGGATGAGTTCACTTAGCCTGCTCTTCTGACTACAGGTCAGATACATTGAGCTCATTTCAGGTAAGAGTTCATTTTTCTGATAACTTGCAGATGTGGGGCCTTTAGAATTTGTCTCATCTGTGAAGTCCCTCTTGGAGGGAAGGGGAAGGACAGGCTCACTTCTCAGGATCCTGCTGGACGAGGCTATTATGATAATAAAAGTTCTTGGACTAACGAAACACTGAGGCCATTTGGTCATTCACGCCACAAAGATTCATCGAGCACTTACTGTGTGCCGTGGGCATGAGGATGATAAGGCATGGTCACCGCCTCTCAAACTTCAGGGTCAACAGGAAAGCAACCATAAATATTATTATGCCCAGCTCATGTTGAGTGCCTACCTGTGACCCAGGAGATCACAGTTCGATTCCAGTCAGGGCACATGCCCCGGTTGCAGGCTCCATCCCCAGCAGGAGGCAGCCAATCAATGATTATCTCTTATCATTGATGTTTCTATCTCTCTCTCCCTCTTCCTTCCTCTTTGAAATCAAGAAAAATATATTTTAAAAAATTTAAAAATATATTATTAATAATCATTTACTTGGCTACTCACCCCCCCTTTGTAAGAACCTTCCCTCAGCAAAGCAACATGTGTTGGGAGTCAAATAGAAGGGCATGTGCCCCAGCAATACTTAGCACAAGTCCTGAGCCAACTTGTGCCAGCAACCTGCTCCAGCCTTCACTGCCCGCCTCCACCTGCTCCCCTCACATCTGCTCCTTCACCGGGCCTGCCCGTGTGCCCTGGACTTTGGTTCTCTACGGGCCTCCAGAACCCCGTGTCCTGACGAGCGCTCTCCTCGGCTCGGCAACCCCACGGGTCCTGCTGGTGGAGCCTGATGGCTCAACCTGGCTCCCGACCTCCCAGTATCTGCCATCCTGGCAACTCCTGTACCCCAAGCCCAGGCTTCCTAGTGGGACTCGCAGCACTCCCTGCCTGGGATCCAGGGGAGAGAAAGGCAGGAGAGGCTTCCCTGGGGGTGACATTTGGACTGAGGCTAACGCACTAATTTGCTCTGGTCACAGCAGCTACCAGCACAAAGGATGAGCCCACCCAAGGCAAGAACACTCTCTAGGAATGAAGCCAGGGCCTCGGGGAGCTACACGAACTCCTCCAGGCCTCCGCTGGGAGGATGACAGCAGGTCAACTGGCAGTACAAAACCCCATCTGCTTTCCCGGCACGCTCCTGCAGGCCGGCGCTGTGTGAGAGAAAAATACCACCAGCCCCGCTGCCTGACAGCATGACCTCCGGACGGAGCCTCGCTCAGCAGACAGCATAGCCGAGCCGCTTGGAAATCCTGCACCGGCTCCTACTCACCACCCTGTCCCATTCCCACGGCCGCTGCTCCAGAGTAGTCACTCCCCCACTCCATCCCTCTTCACTCTCAGCTGAGGCCTGGGCCTCCTTTTCACAAATAAAATCCGTCCACTCAGCCAGCAAGCATTGACTGAAGGCCTACTGTGTGCTAGGGCCAAGGGGATACTTCAGGCCTGGTTCCCACCCTCACAGTCTAGCGGAGGGTCCGAAGAGTAGCGACAGGAGAGCCGTGGGGCACACAGGCCACACTGCCACTGAAGCTGCTGGGCGTAGGTTAGCTTCTAAAGCCCTTCACCCCACCGTCCACCACTCACCAGCCCAACACGGTGTCCGAGAGTGCCTCCTGGACCACCCTCCCTCTGGGCTCCGAGAAAGCCGTCCCCCAACTCCTCCCCAGGGCATTTCCTTCCTTTTCTCATAACTTAAATCTCTCCCTCCCTCCTTCCCTCTTATCTGGCCAATATCCTCAAGTCTCCTCCATCTAAAAAGCCTTTCTTGCCGAAACCAGTTTGGCTTAGTGGATGGAGCGTCGGCCTGCGGACTGAAGGGTCCCGGGTTCGATTCCGATCAAGGGCATGTACCTGGGTTGCAGGCACATCCCCAGTAGGAGATGTGCAGGAGGCAGCTGACCAATGTTTCTAACTCTCTATCGTTTCTAACTCTCTATCCCTCTCCCTTCCTCTCTGTAAAAAAAATCAT
>NW_006287375.1:507986-510069 GCF_000327345.1 Myotis davidii | reverse complement strand
AATGATGTAATAATACACACTCACTGTAGATGACTTAGAAATACACATGAGCAAAACCCAAAACAAAAAATACATCCTAAATCCCACTGGGAATAATTACCTTTGAAATTTCTCTAGTTTTCTTTTTATTGTGATCACACGTACCAAAACTAGAAAAAACACAGCTGTGGTTTTATTGTTTTATTTTTTCCTATGATATTCACTTAATTAAAAAACCCGTCATGCTGCCGAAACCAGTTTGGCTTAGTGGATGGAGCGTCGGCCTGCGGACTGAAGGGTCCCGGGTTCGATTCCGATCAAGGGCATGTACCTGGGTTGCAGGCACATCCCCAGTAGGAGATGTGCAGGAGGCAGCTGACCAATGTTTCTAACTCTCTATCTCTCTCCCTTCTTATCTGTAAAAAATCAATAAAGTAAAAAAAAAAATTGTAAAGCCTTTCTTTTTTTCTTTGTTTAAATATATTTTTATTGATTTCAGAGAGGAAGGGAGAGAGGGAGAGAGATAGAAACATCAATGATGAGCATCATTGATCGGCTGCCTCTTGCACGCCCCCTACTGGGGATCGAGCCCACAACCCAGGCATGTGCCCTTGACCAGAATCAAACCTGGGACCCTTCAGTCCACAGGCTGACGCTTCATCCACTGAGCCAAACCGGCTAGGGCTAAAAAGCCTTTCTTGACCCTCTTTCCTCTTGTGCCCCCTCCTTATCTCTCTCTCCCTCCCTTTCCTGTCTGACTTCTTGAAAGAGCAGTCTACTTTTTAACTCGCTCATGTGTCGTGTCTTTAACAATCTGTCCTTTGTCTCCACAACTCCAAGGAAATTGTTCTTGTTGACATCGCCTCTTAATGGATCAACCAAGTGGCTTCTTTTTGAAACTGCTTCTATCTGCCCACCCTGCACTAGGCTCCTGTTACTCTCTCTGTGATTTGTGTGTACTCATGGAGAGAAAGAGCCACATATCTCAAAAGGACATAAAAAGAGGGGGAGACCCCTGCCCCAGCCTCCCACTCCACTCCCTGGGTGGATGTGTATCTTTTAAAATATTTATCCAGAAATAAACAAAGTAGAATTCATGCAGAGTTTGGATTTCAAAATTTGTTAGAGCAGGAAAAACGACAACTCATTCTACAGGCTCCATCCCACCACCTGATTTCCCCGGTGGGTCTGGCTCCAGGCCCCACCTGGTGAGCAGTATTTTTAGCTCTTGGATAACAAGATCACAGGAGCCCAACTCCAGGATATCTCTGTGACCGAGTCT
Source organism: Myotis davidii (assembly GCF_000327345.1). Classification (NCBI taxonomy): domain Eukaryota; kingdom Metazoa; phylum Chordata; class Mammalia; order Chiroptera; family Vespertilionidae; genus Myotis; species Myotis davidii. The sequence goes on along the minus strand of NW_006287375.1, from coordinate 508,808 downwards.
CTGAATTTCCGTTCTGCTCTGGTCCACAGACATGCCTATCGTGTTTGAGTGTGCCGCTGCGTTCTGAATGTTCTCCTTCTGTGCGTTGTCTGTCAGTGCCTTGGGCCTCAGAGCATGAACTTTCAATGGCAATTCCCTTGCTCAGTGAGTGATTCTGTTGAAGCACAGCTCCTGTTAGTCCCGTGCTCAAAGCCTGCAATGGCTCCCACCTCCCACAGAGTAAAAACCTCAGTTCTCATCATGGCCTGCAAGGTTGTACATGATAGGAGCCCTCTGACCTCTCCCCTCTCCAGTCACACTGACTCCTTGCCATCCCTTGAGCACTCCTGGTCCGTGCCTTTCCCTTCCTGGCACGCTCCTCCCCCAGATATCCACATGGCTTGCTTCCTCACTCTTTGTGTCTTTTCTCAAAAGTCATCTTCTCAGTGTGGCCTTCCCTGGGCCACCCTGTATGAAACTGCAACTCTCCTACACTTCCTATCCCTCTTCCCGGCTTTGTTTTTCTCGTTAGCACTTGTCACTTTCTAACACACTGTGTATTTCATTTTCCTTATTTGTCATCTGTGTTCGCCTCTGTAATGTGAGCTCCATGAGGACAGGGATTAGAGGCTGTTTGGCTCATTAATGAATCCCCAGTGCCTGGACACTTAGTAGGTACTCACTTAATATTGGTTGCATGAATCAAGTTGCTGGGTTCATTTAGCAAATACCATAGCCTGCCCTTTGATTCTTGTCAGTACCTACAGCTCTTTTCATTCATGTTCCAAAGGAAGGGCCATGTCACAATTTAGCCATTTCCCTATGTCCTTATTGTAACACTCT
>NW_006287375.1:494759-507926 GCF_000327345.1 Myotis davidii | reverse complement strand
CCTCCATGGCTTATTCCTTCACCTGCCCCTACAGGACTGGGATTCCCCAGGCTTGTACTGCTCCTTCCTGCCTTTCTATACCTTCTCCCTAGATGGGCTCACCTGCACCCTCATGTCCTCCACCATCCAGAAGTTCATAACTCCCATAGCTCCAGCCCCGACGTCTCTCTTGAGCTCTAGATCCTCATTTGCAGCTACCTCCCTGGTGACCCACCACTTAACTTGTCCAAACTCAACTTGTACCTTTCCTTTCTTCAATCTCTCTACCTCAGCAAACAGCAACACTGTTTTCCTCTTCTCATAAGACAGACACTGTGGAATTATCTTTGAATACTCATATTCCCTCATCTCTATATCCCTAGTAAAGGTCACCAAATCCTGATTGTGTCCTCAGAGACAACCAGGCTCTCTTCTCCGCCCTCCTGCCACTGCCCTAGTCCAGGGCCCTCTCATCTCCTGTGGACTCCAGCAATAGCTTCCTCATCAGTCTCCCTGACATAGCTCTCTGCAGCTCATCACCCACATTGCCCCCCGCATGGACCGGTGGCTGCTCGCTGAAACGTCTTTGAAGCAGGACGATAGCCCTGAACAAGGAAGATGAGACCCCGATGTCCAGGAGCTCCAAGTCTGAAAACAGAGACTGAACAAGCAATGGCAGGAGATGGAGACGCGCGGCGACAGGGAAAGCACAGAATGTGAGGGAACAAGTAAAAGGGGACTGATTTAGTGGAGGGTCAGAGACGCCTCGAGGAAGAGGCACAGACTGGAAGATGAGCAGAGAGTCGGTGTGGGTGGAGGTAGAGAAGGAGAAAAGTTCCAAGATGAAGAAATTGAATTTAGAGAAAATAAGACCCATTCCAGGAACTGAGAAGAGCTGCAGGGCAGGGGAGAGTGCTGAGGGGCAAGGCCGAGACTCCCAGTTCACGCTTACCTCCTCTCTTTCCAAGATTCCTTTACAAAGATTGTCAGGGAAAATTTTAAAGTACCTTTACTCACAGAGGGGCTGCATCCCCTGTCCAGACACCCCTCCCAGGCTCTGGACTCCTAAGGCCACAAAAGCCATGGAGGCATCCAGACAGGAGCTAAAAGCCAGAGGCCAATTGATCTCTTGTATATGGAATACTTTCCCCCCATCCACCTTCCCAAGCAAATGTGGATCAAGTTAATTTAAAAAGACCCACACCTAGACATGTCATAGTGGGATTTCAGAATGGTAAAGACCAGATCCTAAAAGCTCCCCTAAACTGAAAAGAAAAAAGGCCACATACAAGAAAAATGTTTGAATGGCACTATACATCTCATTAGCAACATTGCTTGCTTAGAAGAAAACAGAGCAATGTCTTCAAAGTTTTCAGGGAAAACTGTTTTCAACCCAGAACTCTCTACACCAAGCCAGGCTGTCAATTCAGTATAAGGGAGACTAAAGAAATGTTCATACATTGATCTCATGTTGGGTGTGGGAGAAAGGAGATACAGGATCTAGAAGGTTAAGTACACACCCTTAGTCTTCAACATGATTCAGATGCTTAGCACAAATGTATGATGTATTTCCCCTTTGAAAATGTATATCTAGCCCAGTCGGCATGGCTCAGTGGTTGAACAACAACCTATGAATGAGGAGGAGATGGTTTGATTCCCCGTCAGGACACATGCTGGGTTGTGGGCTTAATCCCCAGGAGAGGCGTGCAGGAGGCAGCCGATAAGAGATTCTCTCTCATCATTGATGTTTCTGTCTCTCTCTCCCACTTCCTTCCTCTCTGAAATCAATAAAAATATATTTTTAAAAAATGTATTTCTAGTTATCTACTGAAAAGGCCTAGAGGACAAATGATCAAACCAGTATTGAGACATGGTTTATCCCAAGTTCATTATATTATTTTGTCTCCTTTTATACGTGTCTGAAGTCTTTCATAATAAAAAAGGTAAAAAAAAATAAAGTACCCTCTAAGCATCTTTTCTTAGGCAGTTACTTGATAGCATGCTTCAGCAACTGCCAAGAGAAGGGATAGATAGGACATTCAGACACAGTTCATCCAACCCACAAGAGCAGTAAGGGGAGTGCCCAGAGGCATGCTGGGAGCTGTGCAACAGGCCTGGACAGCCACCAGGACAGACTGACCTGAGGGCTCTTGGAGAGAGTTGGGACCTGGGGGAGGAGGGAAACAATAGAAGAGATAGTATGAGTGATGGCTTGGGAAACTCACAGAGTGCAAAAGAAGGAGAAGGAGAAGAGAAAGAAAGTTACACTCTCAGACTTTTTTTTAAAAAAGTAGATGAAAAGGCAGGGGTCAAAGGTGCATCAAAGTGAAACACAGCATGGAGGGGAACTGCAGTGAACACCCATGGAAAGTTTCACTATGGTTAAATGGAATGCAAACATCACCAAACTGCATAATGTGTACGTCAAGGTGCGGGCAAGGAGTGGTTGGGGTGTGGAGGGTGAATGGCTGGATGGGAGCTCTAACATTCCCTTCTTACAAAGTGGTAAGTTAGTGGTCTGCCCAAGATTGAGGAAGCAAGACATTAAAGTTTAAGTATATATTTTGTGGTTTCCAAACAGACCTGAGGAGGAACTAGGAATCTCTGAGGCTGGATAAGAGAGATAAAAGGCAATAAAAGCCAACTGGACCCTTATTGATTGCACTAGGATATTCAAGATTGATAAGTCAAGAAACTCCAGTATAAGCATAATACCGGGATGTGGAGGTAACCAGCAGCAGTGCCCAAACCCAGAACGGGTCCAAAGAGGTTCTGCAGGGAGAAAGGCTGCGGATGGGGAATGTCAGGGCACCACTGCTTTCCATATAAGCTCCTCTGTGCTTGTGTTGTTGTTTTTCATCCGAAGCCGAATTACAGAGGGTCTTGTGAGCCACTTAAAATAGAGTTTCGCCCTAACTGGTTTGGCTCAGTGGATAGAGCATCAGCCTGCGGACTGAAGGGTCCCAGGTTCGATTCCGGTCAAGGGCGTGTACCTTGGTTGTGGGCACATCCCCAGTAGGGGGTGTGCAGGAGGCAGCTGACTGAGGTTTCTCTCTCTTTGATGTTTCTAATTCTCTATCCCTCTTCCTTCCACTCGGTAAGAAAATCAATAAAATATATTTTAAAATAAAAAAAATAGAGTTTCACACAGACAGTGATATGAGTAGATCTGTGTTCTAAATGGATCACTGGCTGCAGGTAAGAATGGAGGGGAGACAGTCACACTGGGACAAGAAGATTGGGTGTGAAGGGGGCGGGCCGGGAAGGACCACTGCAGATGTCCAGGCTGGAGATGATGATGGCCTGGCGCAGGAGTGGAGAGAGCTGGACGGATTCAGGAGGCGATGGAGAGGTGAGGAAGAATCACGCCCAGTGCGCAGGTCCCTGCCAGCCGGGTGGGTGCTGATCCTTTCAGGAGCTGCAGCCCCTGCGGGAGGTGGGGTGGGGGAGCTGGGAAAGACAACCCGTTCAGTTTGGACACGTTCCGTTTGAGTCATCAGGGATGTGTGTGGCCCTTAATAGCCTGGCACCACCCACCTCCTCCAACCTGTTCCTGTACTTACTCCCATCCTCACTCCTGTCTCTCATGACCCTGAACTTCTTGCTGTTCTACAAACCCATTATGTGCCTTTGCTCGTGCTGACGCCTCTGCCAGAAGCCTCTCCCCGCCCTCCTCAGTCATTACTCACCTCCAATATCTTGTCTCAGAAGCTTCCAGTCTCCCAGGGAGAAGTGCTGCCTCCTCTGGCTCCCCAGCACACAACACATCTCGGTCTAGTCCTAAGCACAGCCCCCCACCCCACCCCACCTGCCCCCATAGCTCTGTTGCTACGTCCATCTTCCCCCCAGGTGATTGCTTTACAGTCTACTACAGAGGACGGGATCAGTCACCTATGGTTCTTCACACTGGAAGTCTGAGATGTTTCATCTTGTCTGTCAGCTCTCTCGGCCTGGGGATGACTACCTGCCGTGCTGCGTTGCGGATGGTTCCAGGGGGATGCAGGCAGCGCAGGTGGTGGTGGGTTCTGGGAAAGTGAGCCTGTCATGGGTGGAGTAGGAGTCAGGAACCTGCAGTTCAGAGAATGAACTAATTCCAGCTGTTTCCTTTCCCTGAAGATAAGCAATGTTATTGGTATCATTATAAAATTTTTCTGATGTGTCTACACACCAATATACATTTTATCCCCTTTGACATATATGGTTGCATACCACACGTCCATAATTGCTTTCCAAACCTTTTGGGTGGTATGTTTTTTTAGGGCCTGGGGCAGGAGTGCAAAGGATAGGCTGAGACCCGTCCTTGTGCCCACTGCAGCCTCGTGGCTCACAGTTCCTTTCAAGGTGCACGAATTCGTGCAATGGGCCCCTAGTCTATAATAATAAAAGTGTAACATGCTAATTAGACCAGATAGCCGAACGACTTTCCGGACATCGTTCCGGATGTCTTTCCTAATGAAGCTGCGGCAGCGGGGGCTGAGGCAGAGGCAGTTAGGAGCGATGAGGCAGGCAGGCAGAATGGTTAGGGGCGATGAGGCAGGCAGGCAAAGTGGTTAGGGGCGATCAGGCAGGCAGGTAGGCGAGTGGTTATGAGCCAGTGGTCCCATATTGTGAGAGGGATGTCCGACTGCCAGTTTAGGCCCAATCCCGTAGAGGGGTCCTGGATGGCAAGAGGGTGCAGGCTGGGTTGAGGGACACCCACACTGTGCACGAATTTCGTGCATTGGGCTTCTAGTAATAATATGAAATAATATGAAAAAATAGCAAATAAAGTTTCAAATCATACAATAGAGAACTGAAATGCATACAGTTACTATATGTATATACTGTATATGAGGCCCCTAGAACCATAAGAAATGCAAAAATTTCACTGTTAATAACTCATTCTAGAATTGCTCCCCTTAAAAATAAAATTGCCCCCCTGAGGGGCATGTGCCCCTCATTGGGAACCACTGCGTTATACCATCAGGGGACTTTTGCTCCTGAAATTTGGCCTACACATCAGGACTCTCCACCGCAGTCACACCACAGGTTTGAGTTGAGCTATGCCTGATCTTCACAGCCCTGGGCCATCTAGTCCTAGGACCTGAGGAAAGCCACTTCAGGACGGAATCCTCCAGTTTGGTGAGATTTGGATAAATCCCCCATGTCCTCTCAACATTCTTTATTAGTTTCCTATATCTACCTTAACAAATTACCACAATCTGGGTTGCTTAAAACAACAGAAATTTGTTCTCTCAGAGTTCTGGAGGCCAGAAGTCCAAAATCAAGGTGTCAGCTGACCAAGGGCTCTAGAAGAGAATCCTTCCTTGCTCTTTGGTTTCTGGTGGCTCCAGGGTCTCTCGGCTACCTCGGCGGCATTGCTCCAATCTCTCTCTGCCTCCATCTTCACATGGCGTTCTCCCTTTCTGTGTCTTATCCTCTCCTGTCTCTCAGAAGGATACTTGTCATTGGATTTATCACCCACCTGGATACTCCAAGCTGGGTTCATCTTAAGACCCTTAACGTAACTATATCTGCAAAGATCCTTTTTCTAGGTAAGGTCACATTCTCGACATGGAGATATCTTTGGGTTGGGGGAGGCACCATTCAACCCACTACACCTTCTGGAGCAAAATGGTAATAGGACATGGGATTTGTTACCTTTGAGACATAAACAATTCCTCTTAGTGGAGACATAAGCACTGCTCTTTAAAAATTTAGACTGAACTACCACGAAGAAGCAGCAGGAAAAAACCCAGCCCTAACCAACAACATTAGCATGATTGTCTTGGTCTTTGCTGTCACAGACACACAGAAGGCTCTGTGCAGACTGTGGTCGTATTGTCTCTCCCCTGGAAAGTTTCTAAGGCCCAGTTATGTTGAGCTCAAAGGACATTAGGACATTGTGACATTTTGACAAAATTTTCCAGTTAAAAAAGAAAGGATTATTTTGCCCAGTAAATTCTGTCATTATTGTGAAAGAAGAGGAAGATTGGGGAAGGAAGAAGAGAGGAAGGAACAGGGTGCCACACATCATGAGCCACCCTGCAGCCTCTATCCTCTTTCCAATAAGACAGAAGCCCTCAATGGTTTGTGTTTTAGACACAGGGGGGTGGGGGGGAGCTGAGCCTTTCCTCTTGCAAGCGCCATTTTTGTTCCTTGCTCTTCCTCCAGCCATTCTATCTGGAATTGATGTCCTGCAGGACTTAGCGCAGATGTTTGTGTCGCTAAGTATGCTATGCTCACTTCCATTCAATCAACATCTAAGGAGATAACCAGGAGTTTACATCCAGAAAAGTGGAGAAAAGCAGCCCTCTCCATCGCCACACTCCTGGCTTTAAAAATTCTTGAACCACATACCTTATTGTAACATAACCAAGTTGTTCACTGACTCAGATGAGAGGTGTGTAGACAGAAAACTCTGACCCCATTTTATTATGACCCCATTTTAAAAAAGAACAAAGTGGTGAGGCTCACTATCATGTGACAAATTGTTACTATTTTATCATTACCAATAGTTGCTGAACACACTGCATAACTACTGAAGGTGTTGACAACAGTGCCCTGTGACCCCATTCTGAAAAAGAAAACTCAAAGCTATGAAAGTCATTCTTATGTAACAAGTTGCCATTTCATCATTATCCATCTTTACTGAACATTTAGAACAATATCCCAACTGATGAGGACACAGCACCTTGCTCCTGGGAGCTCGAGCCACGTTGGGGATAGGTACCTGAGAAGAGACCTACATCATCCCTGCTTTCCTTTTGAACTGCTAGTATTTCAATGAAGCCAACACAGGTAAGTCAAACCAGTACCGTTAGGGACTTCTTCCCCAGACCCCACCGCCTCAGAGGCAGAATTCACCCTCCTGTTTCTTGCTCATTGCTCAATGTCACAAATGATTACTGAGGGCTGCTCGTAAAACTGTTTGCTATTTACTTAGCTGATAGTCTCAACGCAGCAAGCAAGTGCTTATCTTCTGAGACTAGCCTTTTGGCTGCCTGCCCACCTCATTCGTTCCCCCAGTTACCCCAACTTCAGCTTGACTCCTCCCCCAACCCATCCCATCTAGAAGGGAGGATCTCAATCTACATACATACAACTTTCAGTCTCTTTCAGTCTTTTAGTCTAGCTTATTTTAAATAATTTTATTTTGAGCTCTCTGTTAATGAACTCTAAGAACTATTGACTTGGAAGCTGGAGAATTGATGTGTGAGGATTATTTCTACTTTACCCATGTTACTGAACAGAAGGCAAGCTAAACCTACAAGTATACTAGTATAAGAGTTTAGGGAAGAGTTGAGCTATTTCTTAACTGTCTATCTGTAAAGCCAGATGCTGTTGGTGGAACTCTATTTCCAGACATTCAGTGCTGTCCTAGCCCATCTCCAAGCCCAGCTGAACAGAATACCCAAATGGGTTCCTGATTTGTCCATCTTGTCCCAAGCAGGTGCTCCACTCTACAATGAAAGGAATGGTTAAAATAGGACTTTGCAGGCCTTTCAAACTAAGCTCTCCTAAGTTAGATACCGACCAATGTGAAAGGAAAATGGAGCCCCAAAATGTCCCTCGTGGGGCAGAAGAAAAAAAACTTTTAAGTCAAAACTCACCTATAAGAACAAAGCATGTGTCACTGAGGGCAGCAAAGGGCAAGGTCTGCTCCTGATCCCCCAGCCAGGACACAGCCTTCCGAGACTTTGCGGACCAGGCCTACTGGTTCCCTGCCTAACAGCCAAGCAAGTCTGAGGAATCAGATCAGCGGCCTGAAAAGTCAACCGCAGATACAAACACTCAGTTTACAACAGAGGCCAAGGATCTGACATTTGTCACAGAGGCTTAGAAATAAACTCCCTTTGACCTCAGAAAAGACTGGGCTTAAAAAGTCGCAGGCATGAGAGAGAAAAGGCCCATCTAGTTCCCCTACGCTGGTTAGCAGGAACAAACATGATTCCTTCCAGAAGTCCTGACTGCAAAACTTGGTATCTGGGCAAAGTCCCTTTACTGCCACTCTGAGGAACCCACCCGCCTCATGTCCCTGAAGCTCCTGCCTACTGGAACCCCAGACACTCGTGGGGATACTTTGGTGAGACACCAGGGGGCAGAGGAGCCAGACTGTGGTGGACTAAGCCTAATGGAAGAAAGCAACTCATGCTGTCCTGAGAGGACGAGACAAGACAATCACCCACAGAAAACATCCACTACGGCTCCCTGTGGGGTTCACAGGGCAGTGTGGGTTGGAATAGGCACTGCAATATAACATAACATAATATAACATAGCATAATATAATATAATGCAGGTTAAGGACGGTTTTTAATTTTATATTTATTTAATAATGTGATGTTTTAAAAATATGAAGTGCTTTCTACCCTGACTGCCTCCAAATTTAAGATACTGAACTAGGAACAAATGGCCTCCCACTTGTGTTCACCAATATTCAAGACACATTACAGACTTTCATCCTTGATAGAAATAGACATTAAAAAATATTTTTATTGATTTCAGAGAGGAAGGTAGAGGGAGAGAGAGAGAAACACCAGTGATGACGGAGAATCATTGATTGGCTGCCTCGTGCACACCCCCACTGGGGATTGAGCCTGCAAATAAGGCATGTGCCCTGACCTGGAAATGAATTGGGACCTCTTGGTTCATAGGTCAATGCTCAACCACTGAGCCATGCCGGCTGGGCAGAAATATACATTTTGTACTTGATTTTCCCAGTGTTTCCGGGCAAATGGCTGGTCACTGGAAAAATTGATTCCATGGCCTCAATGACAGCAGGGTACCAAAAATTAAAAGCCGCCTGAGGAACTCAATGTCATTGGCATCCTTGCTCTAATGTTTGCTCAAACTATATATAGACCAATCACTGAAAATACTAAAGCAGAGTATGTTCAGATGCCCACGTACAAAGGTTTAAGCTAGATTTCGACTTGAGGAGTTCCCCCTTATATTTGTTAACAGTCAGAACGTTGATTTTAAGTGATCGGTGACCTAATTTTATGCAGTAAATGAGCACAAGCTTTGGAATCAGCTTGGGGTCCAAGTTTGGGTTCAGCCAATTAACTGTGACCTTGGGCATGATTCTTTGTATAGCTCAGGGCCTGGAGCCTGTTAAGCACTGTCAATGAACTTGCTTGGACCAGCAACTCCTGTTCCATCGGTACTTAATCCCTTGTCTATTCTTAGTGATCACAGTCAAAATGAGTTCAAAATGAGTTCACATAAATCAATAATGATCTTGAACCGGGGACGCTTCTCCCTCTTCCCAGTGGAGAGAGGAGGCAGGAACAAAATTCCAAGTTGATTGAGGCTCCACTACCAATGAGGTCATGGAAACTATTTTTCCAAGGGAACCGGCAATTAGTCCCGAAAAGGCTAAGAAAAGAAAATATAAAAAGTGGCTATTGAGATGAAATTGCAATGAAGGAAATGTGACTGTGAAAATGAAAACAGGCAATAGAATACAAGTTCTGTTTCTGAACTATCTTTGGCATCCATCGCTGTCTTTCTGCCCCCACTGCCCTAGCTTGATGACCCTCAGCAGCTCTCCCAGGGAGCCTGCCATCAGCTCCTGCAGGGCCCCTCTTCCGTCCACACCAGCATTGGTACAGCAGGCAGTAAAGAAGCATGGGTGAGGAAACAATATGGTCCCATTCCATCTGTGTAGACTGTATACGTGGCTGTGTTTATATCTCTGGATGTATACAGGAAACCTCCCACAGTAAACCACAAATATTAAGAGTGGTTTTCATCCCAGCTAGTTTGGCTCAGTGGATAGAGCATGGGCCTGTGAACTGAAGGTCCCAGGTTCAATTCTGGTCAAGGGCACATGCCTGGGTTTCAGGCTCAATCCCCAGTGGGGGCATGCAAGAGGCAGCCAATCAATGATTCTCTCTCATCATTGATGTTTCTATCTCTCTCTCCCTCTCCCTTCCTCTCTGAAATCATTTTTTAAAAAAAAGAGTGGTTTTCTAACATGTGATCTATTCCTTTTATCATTTGGAAACTGTTGAGAATTGGGGAAACAGCATTTTTAATTTTATAACAGAACATAATTAAAGCAACATTTTTTAAGAGAAAAAGGAAGAACGCTTACAATGACCAAGCTTTCTATTTCAAACAGGATAAAGTGCAAACTAGCATTTAAGGTCCACCAACCATGACCCCAGATTACTTTTCCAACATGGCCTTCTTCTGTATCTCTGACACATACCCTAAACTGAAAACACATTACACTGTTTACCCTGAATTCAGCCTTCACGGTCCAACTTCCTTGCCCGTCCTGTTCTCACATGCCTCTTGAAGACTTCCCCATGTGCCTCTCTTAGAATTAACCTGGTGTAAGTGCATGGAGCATTCATTTCATTTCGACATGTAAAATAATAGTGTTTTTCACTCCTTCACTTAAATGGTAAGCTCTTCAAAGCCAGGTGTCTTCTTCCCAGGGTACCTGGCACACTGCCTTGCACACAGATAGTCAATAAATGTTTTTGGAAATAAATTACAGAAGGGTAAAGGATGATACATTTGGGGCAGGTGCAGAACAGTTTACAGGGGTGGGATCTGAGCTGGGCATAAACAAGAGGTAATATTTACACAGAAATGATAGCTGATTACAGTTGTCCTTGTATGTTAAAAACACAAGGACTTCTTCCAAGGCATTGTCATCAATCGGATGCAGATTGCTTAATATCATAAGGTAAACCGATCCTAAAAGTTCTCCTTTAAATGGGAGATGTACCTTCTTACTTTGCCCTTACATACTTCAGCTAAAAGTGTATCAGCATTGACAATTAAAAACTAATTGCCTTGCCGAAACCGGTTTGGCTCAGTGGATAGAGCGTCGGCCTGCAGACTGAAGGGTCCCGGGTTCGATTCCGGTCAGGGGCATGTGCCTGGGTTGCGGGCACATCCCCAGTGGGAGATGTGCAGGAGGCGGCTGATCGATGTTTCTCTCTCATTGATGTTTCTGGCTCTCTGTCTCTCTCCCTTCCTCTCTGTAGGAGAATCAATAAATATATTAAAAAAAAAAAAACACTAATTGCCTGAAAGTGAAAGCATCATCAGACAACAAAATTAAAAAAACAAATGGTGAATTGGGAAAATATCTACAACATCTTATTCTATATAATAAAAGGCTAATATGCAAATCAACAGAACCGCGGAACAACTGGTTGCTATGATGCACACTGACCACCAGGGGGCAGACGCTCATTGCAGGAGCTGCCCCTGGTGGTCAGTGTGCTCTCATGGCTGGCGAGCACAGCAGCAGTGGTGGGAGCCCCTCCTGCCTCCACGGCAGTTGGACTATCCCCGAGGGCTCCTGGACTGCGAGAGGGCACAGGCCAGGCTGATGGACCCCACCCCCGCTCCCAAGTGCACAAATTCTGTGCACCAGGCCTCTAGTGTGTAATAAAGGATTAGTAACACATATCAACAAGGAAATATTAATAAATGGACAAGTCACAAAAGAACAAATCCAAATAGGCAATAAATAAGTGGGGGGAAGCTTAACTTAGTAGTAATTAAAAAATGGATATTAGAGATAAATTTTTTTTTCCAAATGGACAGATTAAAAGATACTACTCAATGCCAGTGATGAAAGACAAGTGTTTTTATAGGGCTATAACTTTTCTGGGAAACAATTTAGCAGTAAGTTTCAAGAGTTTTAAAAAATAATTAATTCCCCTGGACCCAATATTTCTACTAATAGGATTCTATCCTCAAGAATCAATAAAAAATGAAAACAAAGTTTTATATATAAGCAGCACTATTCATAAGAATTAAAAACCAGAAACATTATATAATCAACTACAAAAAAGCAAAGTGTGATGCTATGTTTATGTGATGCGATCATTAAAAATCATTTGTCAAGCCTAGCTGGCTTGATTAAGTGGAGAGAGCAGCAGCCTGTGGACTGAAGGGGTCCCAGGTTCAATTCTGGTTAAGGGCACATGCTCTGGCTGGGGGCTCAATCCCCAGTAGGGGGCGTGCTGGAGGCAGCTGATCAATGATTCTCTCTCATCATTGATGTTTCTATCTCTCCCTCTCCCTTCCTCTCTGAAATCAATAAAAACATATATACATATTTAAAAAGACACAAATTGCATGGAAATTTTTATGCATAGAAACTTCCATTCCTCTTCTTAAAAAAAAAAAACAACACATAAGAATTATTTGATTCGGTTTTTTTAAAATATATTTTTATTGATTTCAGAGAAGAAAGGAGAGGGAGAAATAGAAACATAAGTAATGAGAGAGAATCATTGATTGGCCGCTGCCTTCTGCTCAATCCCCACATGTCCCCCACGGGGCATGTGCCCTGACTGGAAATTGAACTGTAACCTCCTGGATCATAGGTCGACCCTCAGCCACTGAGCGACACCGGCTATTCTTATGGAAGGTAGCCATAGTGGATGATAAAATTATTCAAATGTTGATAGAAACTACAAACACCACCCCATCCACAAGTGCATTACTTTTTGAAAACAGTATCAGTGTTCAACAATGTCAATAATTCCATCTTTTTGTGTTTCTGTATAAAGATTTAGGAACAGGATGGATAGGAGAGAGGATTCTCTACTGATGGGCTATCCACTCCCTTCCTCCATAGAAGGGGAATCAGAGGCGAAAGCCACCGCGGTTTTGAGCAAGCCACAGGCTGTGTGCATGTCAGGAGTGGGCAGCAAGACAGCTCAGCAGCCATGGGGGAGCCTGGGTCCATCATGAAGACAAACCAGCCTTCTCTGGTGAGTACAGATTTCCTATCAGCAGCCAGACTGTCCGTTGTATATTTTTCCTTTTGTGAAACCTCGGGAAATTAGTAGACTGTTGCTGTTAAATCAAGAAAGTGTCTTGCTCAACGCCATTTCTTAGGTGATAACGTTTGTTAAGTAATGTTCAAAGTTTTGTACTTTTTTGTACATAAAACTTCCTTGGGTTAATAGGCCTGATGTTTTTGTTTGTTTTGTCTTGGCTTTGTGTTTTATTGGTTGATTTTTTTAATTTTTTTTTTGAAAGAGAGGAGAGTGAGATCAATTGGTTGCCTCCCATTGCAGGGATCGAATCCACAACCGAGATATGTGTCCTGACCCGGAATGGAACCCACAAACTGTGGTGTATAGGACCATGCTCCACCAACCGGGCCACATCAGCCAGGGTGGTTTTGCTTTGTATTTTTCGTTTTTATTATTTTAAATATATAT
>NW_006287375.1:492294-494656 GCF_000327345.1 Myotis davidii | reverse complement strand
TGCAGAACGCAGCCAATTAATGATTCCCTTTCATAATTGATGTTTCTATCTCTCATTCTCCCTTCCTCTCTGAAATCAATAAAATATGTATTTTTAAAAAAGAAACATTTGACAAATTAGCCCACCTGTTTTTACCTCTGTAGACCTATTTGTGTAATTAAAATTAAGTATATATAAAAGTTTAATTTCACAGAAAACTTCACTATGTATTACAGCAGTTTTAAATATATGCTGAATAGATCTAGTAAATGAATGTCACTTTGAGCATTGGCCTGTAGGCCTTAAAACGGCTGCAGAAAGTCAGTCCAGGGGACAATAGCCCAATTACCTCCCATGATGCAGTGTGATCACATGGTAATCATTCTCTGAACACTGTTGACCACCAGTGACTTTTGGATTTAAATATGAAGACTATAGTTGTAGGCATGTAATATGTTGGTAAAATTGCTACAGTGTTTCTTCCAACCTTTGGCCTATTCACTAAAATTTGTTAAAAATAACAGTGGCCCAGTCTGCGCGGCTCAGTGGTCGACCTGTGAACCAGGAGGTCACGGTTCGATTCCCAGTTTGGAGCATATGCCTGGGTTGCGGGCTTTATCCCCAGTTTGGGGTGTGCAGGAGGCAGCTGATCCATGATTCTCTCTCATCATTCATGTTTCTATCTCTCTCTCTCCCTCTCCCTCTCTGAAATCAATAAAAATATATTTTTTTAAAAATCATTTGTAAAGAATATTGTAATTGGGGAAAATACTTGCAATAAAATATAAAGTGAGGGGAAAACAATTAATCATGCATTCTGGAAATCACATGCATTCTAAAGACTGAAATGGCCTTTGGGGATTAGAGAAAGGGGGATCTTTTTCACGTTACTGTTCTCTTTTTCTTTTCAACAAGTAGTAATAATAGTAGTGGCTACACTACTGACAATAATCAGAATGTCTACTGGGGGCCAAGCATTGTTTTATGTTTATTTTCTCATTAATCTTCACAACAGCCTAATGAGGTAAGCACTATACTATTACTGTCACCCCCCTTTACAGATAAGAAAACTGAGGTCAAGCAAGTAGCTTAAGGTAGAGCTAGGATTCATGTGTGGAATTTTGACTCCAGAGTCTTGCTCTCTCTAATTATAGTACTAAGGCATAGTGCCTCTGGTTTTATTTGTAGTATTCTTTTTTTAAAAAAAAATATATATTTTATTGATTTTTTACAGAGAGGAAGGGAGAGGGATAGAGAATGAGAAACATCGATCAGCTGCCTCCTGCACACCCCCTACTGGGGATGTGCCCGCAACCAAGGTACATGCCCTTGACCGGAATCGAACCGGGGACCCTTCAGTCCGCAGGCCGACGCTCTATCCACTGAGCCAAACCTGTGCTGGCTATTTGTATTCTATTTGTAAATTAAGAAATTGACCCCACCTTTGCCCTGTTGGTTTCTTCTTCTGCCACCTAGCTAGTGAACTTCCCCATCACTTCAAGTCCTTGCTTAATTGCAACCTGCCCCTCCTCTGTTTTACTCCGTTGTTTCCATAATATTTATCTCGCATGTTATACAATTTCCAGATTCATCATATGACTTCTGTTCCCCAGCCCCACCACCACGTGAGCTCCACTAGGTCAGGGGTTTTTATCTGTCTTGCTAACTGAGGTATCACAACCAGAAAAGGTGCTGGCACATACAAGGTGCTCAACAAAGATTTGTGGATTAAATGAAGTTTTTAAAACACAGCATATTTTCAATTTCACATTCTTATTTTAAAGCATAAACATGTATATATGTATATGGGGGAGAATAAAAATATTTCAAAATGTTAATGGTGATTTCAAGGGATATTTTTTACTCGTTATGTTTTTCTGTGGTTTTATTCCCCAAAATCCGATGTGAAACTGTATTATTTCTTCATCAGAAAATTGCTTTTTTGAAAACATCTCTTCTAAACCTCGTGTAACATACATTGCCACGCACAGCGAATTGTCTTTGCTACCAATTGCATGAAGCCAGTATGAATGCCATTCGACTACCTGAGAGGCACTGATGGTCTTTGAAGAAAGGGCTGCTTTTAAATCATCGCCCGGCATTTTGTGGTACATATTCCTTAAAGGAATAAAATCCTAAGCTCCTTGTGGGTCGACTGCGTCATTCCTGGGAAACACACCACCTAGCAACCGGAGCCAGCGGCCGCAGGGCCCTGCGCCTTTAATTTCTGGGGTGTGTGTATGGAATTGGGGGGCGGGGGGAGCGGTGGTGGAGAATTTCCGCTCCCTGGTGGCAGCTGTCACCTGTAAAGCAAGCACCAAACGCGGGGGATGGAGCCCGGCGCCCATTGGACAGAATATAAAGGCAGAAACCTACCCGAAGA
>NW_006287375.1:485353-491017 GCF_000327345.1 Myotis davidii | reverse complement strand
ACCACAGCGGGCGGCGGGCCCACCAGTACCTGCGGCCGGGCGCCTCGTATGCGCTGCGCCGGCTACTTGGCGACCCTGGCCTGCAAGGCTCTTCGGAATCCGATGGGACCGGTGGTGTGAATGGCAGCCTTGTGGTCCGGCGCCCCGTGCAGATGGCCGCCACCATCCTCAGTTCCACCACCAGCGCGTTTCTGGGCGTCCTGGCCGACGACCTGATGCTCCAGGACCTGGCTCGCGGCTTGAAGAAGTCGGGCTCCTTCAGCAAGTTCTTGGGTGCCTCGCCCATCGCTCCTCGTAAAAAGACAAAGACCCGCAGTGGCCTGCCGGCCTTTTCAGAAATTTCTCGGGGATCCATTCCAGGGCCTTTCGCTGGTCTCATGCCCAGCCTGCCCCCCACAACCTGACAGTCCTGAGGCTACTGCGCTGATCTAATCCGGCCCCTCCGGCTAAGCCTGCGCATGACCGTGGCCCAACACCTTCGGCTCCACCGGTTTCCAACTTTGTCCACTACAGTGTTTTACCCCGGTGGGCTTATCCTCCCTCCAGCTTCTGTCTGTAGCTTGACCTGCCTTCAGAGATGGGACTCCAGGTCTCAGTGAGAGCTTCCTATGAAAAATGCCAGAAGTCAGGCTTAAACTTTGGAGGAGACTTGAAATTTAGGATCAAAGGTTAAGGGGCAGCAGCTGGTCTGGTCCCTTCACGAGTTAACCCAGTGCCTCTGCATCTATATACACTCCCAAGCCAGAACACGTTGCAAGGGTCTCTAAGTGTTGTGTGAGGTGGGGTGGTTTGTCAGCTGTCAGATACTGGTGGTTTTGTAATTTGATGCTTTTAGCCCGTTTTTTAAATTGAAATGAGGTGAAACAATTTTCATAATAACCTTTTGAAATTGTATTTTTCCATTTTTAGGCAAAATGCTTAGACATTGCTGATCTTTGGTAAAGATTTTGGAATTCTATTTAAAAACGTAATTACCGAGATCTAAAGGAAATTAGTCCCAACCAACAAAAATCTTAAACGTTTATCTACCTCGTTTTAGGCAATCAAGAGTTCAGAGAGTCTTGAACACAGAATATGACCATTGCAAATGTAATTCATTTCACTTGTACTGTGATTGCTAAATATTAGGAAGCAAGTGTGTCTTGGGAGTAAAGGTGATTTACTAATAAGAAAAGAGACTTTTGGACAAAATACCTTTAATTTGTGGTTATCTTTATGGTGAAATAAACATATCTTTGGCACTGGTGGGTGGCTATTTTGATTTGGCATGAATATTTAATTAAATGTGATTTATGTGAATTGCCCTGTTGTACCATATTTCTCATTCTGTGGTTTTTAAAATCTGGCTGAGACTTTCAGTGCAATAGGTGACTATTCAAAGTTGGGCTGCCATTCAAAACATATACATATGTATATATACACCAGAAAAATAACTGGTAAAATAGTAATGAATACAATTAAGGACCAACTATTTTACATGAAAGTTCTGTACAAATAGAAAGTACGTGACATCCATTTCTGAAAGCACCTGAAGAAGCAAACAACTTAATCCAGAATAACAAATGTGAAGTCTGCTCAGTAACCTCAGGGGGGGTGACTTGATGTCTCTGGACCTTTGGTCCTTTCTATAACTGAGAAGGTTTGTAGGTATAGCCAAGATCTCCCAGGTTCAAGACAGTGTCATTATAATGGCTTTTTTGGTTTGTTTTAAAGATGTGGAATCTATTTGCTCAACCTTTTTTTATATCATATGGTGGTAATACTCTGCTTTTGCAAATTGTGTTTGCATGTCATTCGTTGTATCAAATAGCTTTTGTGGCACAAGGTGGGGCTCCTCTCTCACACAGACATATTTCAGTGAGGCTTCTGAAATTTAAGGCAGTCCTTCGTGGAATGTTTTGATTTAAGCAATGAAATAAACAGTCTCCTATTTTGTTTCTGCTTGTGTGATGATGTACTTCCCTTAAACCTTTTACAGCTCTTCCCACTGTAGTTTTCTTTCCTTCTCCTTTTATCTACTTAATCTCTCCCTTTTCTCCTCATCCTTCTTCTGCCACGTTATCATTGAAAGAGTTTGAATTGCTCTGCAAAATAAAAGGAGTCAACCCCACGTGGTTATGGTAGCCAAAACTGTAGATAAATGTAAGCTCTGATCTGCCCTTCCTACCTTCCTTGCAAGAACTCTAGCTAAGCTGCATAAATTATTTTTAAATGCAGATGAAATCTTCTACCTCTGCAGGAAAATTGTGGGAGGCGATAATTGTAGCAATCTGAGTGGCTGAAGGTCTAGAAGGCAATAAAATATTAGAGATTTTCCATGGTCAAAGAGAGGCCTGAGTTGACTAAAATACGGTAACAAAGGTCACAAACACAACTATGACGCACCTTGAGAAAGATAAATATCTAAACCAGCAGGGTAGTAATAATAATAACTAATGTTTATTGCACACTCACATTAGAGGAGGGTTACTCAAACTGCCAGGAGAATCTTCATATTTCAAAAATGAGGTAAAACAGCCCTAGCCGGTTTGGCTCAGTGAATAGAGCTTTGGCCTTCGGACGGACGGACGGACGGACGGAAGGATCCCAGGTTCAGTTCTGGTCAAGGGCACATGCCCAGGTTGCGGGCTTGATATCCAGTAGGGAGCATGCAGCAGGTAGCCAATCAATGATTCTCATCATTGATGTCTCTATTTTTCTCTCCTCCCTTCCTCTCTGAAATCAATAAAAATATATTTAAAAATAAATAAAAATAAATGAGGTAAAACATTTGACAAGAGTTTAAGATCACTAAGCCTAAAACTCCGGTGTTAGAAACCACTGCTTTTCCTTGCAGGCCAACACTTTCTGAAATGATAAGGTAAATCATTAGGAAATTATAGTTTGACCTGCCTACGGGAAGTTTTCAAGAACCATATATTGCCTACCAAGGAGGTATACACTGGTGGAAGGGTATTTCCAGCGGACACACACAAAAAATAATTGTGTATAAGTTAAGGCAATGTAGCTGGTTAAAATTACCAGAGGGAAGAGAATCACTCCTTTTAAAAGGGAGAACTGTTGATGCAGATGCATGTGAGTCACATCCAGAGCAAGCTTTTTAATAAAGTTTTTTTTTTCTTTTATAGAAGGTTGGAGGTTGTCTTTGAGCATGCCTCACTTAACCAATGGAGACCAGGGTGAGGGCAATACACATAAGGCCTGTGTTTATTACGTGCCAGGGACAGCGCTGAACACTGTGCAGACACTAACTACAACCTTAAAGGTGTGTGCTATTAGTATGCAATTTTAAAGTGAGGACCTAGAGAAGTTGCAAGTGGCTTGTTCAGGCCCCACAGCCAGGCAAGTATCAGTGGGCTGGCAGCTGTGCTTTCCCCATTACAATATCCTGTGGCAGAAAAGCAAGGTGGCCTCAGTCTCAGCTCTTTACCCATTTAGTGACCTTAGGAAAGTCACCCAATTTTCCAAGCTCCATGTCCCTTTTCTGTGGGACATAAGACTGGCAGTGTCTACCCTACAGGCTATAGTGGGAGGAGCATAGGAAATGAGAGGGTAGAGTCCTTTGGGAACTACAAACCAACCTGAAATATTACCAGGGTGCCAAGCTGGTCCCACAGGGGTATCTAGCGGCACTCCCAAATAGCTCTGATTGGTGGCTGTGCGTCACATGATCACCATTGTTTGCCCTGTTAGTCACTGTACACATAAATAACAATCAAGCCCCGGGCAGCTCGCTTAATGGTTAGAGCAGGGGGCCAGTTCACTGTCCCTCAGACCATTGGAGGGCCAGACTATAGTTTTAAAAAAAACTATGAACAAATTCCTATGCACACTGCACATGTCTTATTTTGAAGTAAAAAAACAAAACGGGAACAAATACAGTATTTGTATTTGCATGTGGCCCGCGGGCCATAGTTTGAGGACCCCTGGGTTAGAGTGTCAGCCCGAAAACTGGAGGGTCTTGGGGTTCGATTCCCGGTCCAGGGCACATACCTGGATTGCAGGTTTGTCCCCAATCCTGGTCAGGACATATGCGGAGGCAACCAATTGATATGTTTTTCTCACATCAATGCTTATCTCTCTCTCCCCCCCCCCTACTCTTCCCCTCCCTTCCACTCTCTCTAAAAATCAAAGGAAAAAATCCTCTGGTTAGAGATAACAAAAATAAATAAATACCAATGGACTTTGTTAGAAAAAATGTATTCCACAAAAGGGAACTTATTCCATACTCTCTATGTAATATTGATTTAATTAAGAGACATAACAATGTCTTTCTTAATTCATATTTCTCTAGAATCCCTACCTCCACCTTCCAGAACTAGACAATTGTCATTCAGCTCTCAACACACAGTCATAAAGCTAGGCACAACTAGTGTTATTGTTATATTGTAAATCAGCGAGCTGAACATAAGACACCTTAAGAAGCCAAATTAATTAGGAGTCTTTATTATGCCTTCGGGCTCAGAGGAATATTGTTTCCAGAGTCTGAGCAAAAAACATGGAGGAAGCTTTCCCTTTTTATATTTTCTAGGTTTCTGTATCCCAAATATGGAATGAGACTTCCGGACCTTTCGTAGGCTTTAAAAAAAAATTAAATAAAAGAAGCCCTATGTGCTGGTATGGGAGGACAGTGAGCTTAGTAACTATCTTGCAGGGAGCTTATGGCCTTGAGCACAGCACAACTCAGATATAACCAGAAGATGCCTGGCATGGGAGGAACCAGACCCTTACCTTAGCAGAGATTTGAGCAAGCATGTTTAAAGAAGCCAAAATAGCAAAATTAATGAACAGAACAAGGGACCATCTGTTTTTTGTGGAAAATTTTAAACAGCAGATTTTACAACATAGAGGCTACTGGAACAAGATGGCCCATGCTTCATTGTAGGCAGTTAGACATGAGCAGACCAAGGATGATGGGCCAGGTACAGGTCACCAGGGCAGAAAGTCCTGGGTGCCTCGCCAGGGGCAAAACTGGGAAAACAAGAACCTCACCCCAGGGTAACATTTCCACCGCTAGCATATTGCTGGTCCTGTGGTTTAGGCGACCCCCCAGACCTTTTCCTCCTTAAAGATAACATCTAGGCATCAGTTGTATTTCAGCTCCAGGCCCCAAATAGCAGCAAAACCAGACAAGCGACTCCCATGGCTGCCTCAGGACCAGCTGCACTGACTAATGACCCCCTGCCCTGGGGCCCAGACCAAGCAGGGGAGACCGTGACCCTGAAAGAACACACCGGAAAAGCTGACGGACATTCTATAGAGACCCTCCCCTGAGCTTCCCACCTGCCAGAGTGAGATAAATACCCTCAACACCAAGGACCCAGCCTGTGCTCGCCTCTGAGGAGCAGCCCATCCCCCATTCCCTTCACCACCTTCTCCCCCCACAGGCATGCGAGTAAACTCTAATCTCCTACATTCTAAAGAACCCCATGAGGCTTGCGACCAGGGAGCAATGGGCAGCGGCAGCTCCTCCCAGGCTATTCCCCGGAACCGTCCCGAGGCCTCCTTGTCTCTGACTCCCCAGAGAGCTAAGGCAGCCAGCCTAGGCTCTCCTGTTGCTTCTATGTTAAGCCCTTCCTTGTCTTACTGTCTCCAGCTTTAATAAATGTTCCCTCAGAGTCACCTGGACTCATGCTGTGAAATCCCTCCTCCCTGCCCCACCAC
>NW_006287375.1:476717-481197 GCF_000327345.1 Myotis davidii | reverse complement strand
GGAGGAATATTGTTTCCAGAGTCTGAGCAAAAAACATGGAGGAAGCTTTCCCTTTTTATATTTTCTAGGTTTCTGTATCCCAAATATGGAATGAGACTTCCGGACCTTTCGTAGGCTTTAAAAAAAAATTAAATAAAAGAAGCCCTATGTGCTGGTATGGGAGGACAGTGAGCTTAGTAACTATCTTGCAGGGAGCTTATGGCCTTGAGCACAGCACAACTCAGATATAACCAGAAGATGCCTGGCATGGGAGGAACCAGACCCTTACCTTAGCAGAGATTTGAGCAAGCATGTTTAAAGAAGCCAAAATAGCAAAATTAATGAACAGAACAAGGGACCATCTGTTTTTTGTGGAAAATTTTAAACAGCAGATTTTACAACATAGAGGCTACTGGAACAAGATGGCCCATGCTTCATTGTAGGCAGTTAGACATGAGCAGACCAAGGATGATGGGCCAGGTACAGGTCACCAGGGCAGAAAGTCCTGGGTGCCTCGCCAGGGGCAAAACTGGGAAAACAAGAACCTCACCCCAGGGTAACATTTCCACCGCTAGCATATTGCTGGTCCTGTGGTTTAGGCGACCCCCCAGACCTTTTCCTCCTTAAAGATAACATCTAGGCATCAGTTGTATTTCAGCTCCAGGCCCCAAATAGCAGCAAAACCAGACAAGCGACTCCCATGGCTGCCTCAGGACCAGCTGCACTGACTAATGACCCCCTGCCCTGGGGCCCAGACCAAGCAGGGGAGACCGTGACCCTGAAAGAACACACCGGAAAAGCTGACGGACATTGTATAGAGACCCTCCCCTGAGCTTCCCAGCTGCCAGAGTGAGATAAATACCCTCAACACCAAGGACCCAGCCTGTGCTCGCCTCTGAGGAGCAGCCCATCCCCCATTCCCTTCACCACCTTCTCCCCCCACAGGCATGCGAGTAAACTCTAATCTCCTACATTCTAAAGAACCCCATGAGGCTTGCGACCAGGGAGCAATGGGCAGCGGCAGCTCCTCCCAGGCTATTCCCCGGAACCGTCCCCAGGCCCCCTTGTCTCTGACTCCCCAGAGAGCTAAGGCAGCCAGCCTAGGCTCTCCTGTTGCTTCTATGTTAAGCCCTTCCTTGTCTTACTGTCTCCAGCTTTAATAAATGTTCCCTCAGAGTCACCTGGACTCATGCTGTGAAATCCCTCCTCCCTGCCAGCACACTACTGCTGGTCCTAGGCAGAGCCGCTCAGGGCCGGGTCCCCTTTCCAGTAACACCAGGACCTGCATTTGGGCCTTTTCCTTCAATAAATTATTTGACCTTTTAAAATGTTTGCATAAATAAACAAACTCTATTCCTCTCCAGGTAGCTCTTTGCCTTCAACCTCTGCCCTGGCCTCACCATTCCAGAACTGCCACACCTCTGGACTTGAACCTTGAAGCAGAGGTAGCCTCGGGTGTGGCTACAGGGAAGTGGAAAGAAGGACAAGGAGAAGGAGGGGGAGGGAAGGGGGAGGGAGAGAGGGAGGTGCGACAGACCTCTCCTGCAAGGGGTGGGGGGCGGGGGGAGGAAGTGCTCCTAGTAGGAAGTTGATGCTGATTGAAATTTCAAAGCCAACAGTACCTGTTGTGAATGACACTGCAGGGTCGAGGAGAAGATTGCGTTAGAACAATTGCCTCCCACCGCCCCCGCACTCCCCGTTCACCTCCCCTCTCTGGGGCTCTCGACCACAATTGATCTAAATCCCCTCTTAAACTTCTGATTTACAAGCGAGGATCCCCGAGGTTTTCGCCAGCCGCCCGCGGAGGTACGTGGCGTGCGGAGCTGGCTGTGCAAAGCAGATTGGCGCCGCTTTGGGGCACGCGAACACTGCTTCCCTGTTCCGTTTCCAATCTGCAGTCTGAAGGTAAAAGTACACGAATAACACCCATATTAGGAGCAGCAGCGAGGGCGGGAGGAGGCGAGCCGGGGAGGCGGTCGCTGGGCTGCCTGTTGCAGGCTGCGGGGGGGAAAGGGTGGGAAGCCCTCCCAGACCTAAGAGACCCTGTTCCACCCTGGGGGACTTTTTTTATACTGATACTCGAGATCAACACCCCCGGCTTCCCTCCTCTTCACTTCTCATTAACCAACATCTAAGGAAAGCGAGACAGCCTTTCCAAGGGCTGCCTGGCCAGAATTGCTTTCCGACAGAAGCAAAATAGCCTAACCCCAGCCTCCAGGCCCAGCAGGGACGCTGCTCCCCCGCGGCTGGCCCAGAGGACCTGGTGGTTGGGAGGCGGCAGGTGGTCCAGTGAGGGTAGCAGCTTCCATCGCAAGGAGAACAGTGCCCTCTGCTGGCAGCGTCCTGGAGGTGACAGTCACCCGGCTCCTGGCCCTTCAAGGCTGGGTTTGTGGTACCAATAGTGCACACCCATGGTGAGCTCATTCCTGCGCTCTAAAAGAATAACGGTGTGGGCGGGAGAATAACGGGCAGGAGGGAGACGGGACAACATGAAAAGTCGGGCGCAGTTGGTGTCCACCTACTTTGGTGGCTCCCCCGAACTGTAGGGCAAAACAGAGAAGCCTTGTACTGCCCCAGGGGGACCGCAACACAGAACCAAAGTGCAATTTAACTGGACAATGGCAGACGCTGCTCCCCAGGCCCATTCCACCCATTCTGGCCATTCCGGCCTGGGAGTGCTTTCTCTGAAATACTCAATTTCCACTGGTCTAACGGACCCTTTAAGTGTGTTTCTACGAATGTCACAGTGGGATAGTGCAATGGGGCCTGTACAGGGCAAAAGACAGAAATAAGTAGATTCCATCCAGAACGTGTCTAGAAGCCAGCTGCCCTGCTAGGCTGAGCCGGGGCTCCGCAGTGTTCAAAGCATAACGTTAGAACCCGCAACTGCCTCTGCAGGAGCCCCATATGTTTTTTATAAAAAGGCACAATGTGAGCTTTGTTCTGTGCTCAATAGCGCCACTGTTGTCACTAACGCTTCTGCTATGAATGCCACCATTTAAAATTCCCACCCAGTTGCACTTCGTGACAATAGGCATCAGAAAACAAGCCCAGCAGCAGCGATTTCTCACTTTGGGGTCCGTGGCTTTAAATACACATGCTTTTTAATGTGCCCAGCTTCCAAAAATACAGAGTTTGCATGAACCATGCTCTGAATCGCCCTGGTGTCTGCAGCTCCAAAGGCTGAAGCAGACTTGCACAGGTGTATTTGAGAACCTAACACCGATACTGGGTCCACTGGGCCGATGCACAAATGGAGGAGTGCCTGTCCTGTTTCAGCCCCTCCACCCCCAGCCCACCCCCAAGTCCGCGTCTCTAGCACACAGATGAGCTGCCTCCCCAGCACACAGATGAGCTGCCTCCCCGGGGCCTCAGCTCTCACAGGTAGGTCTCCAGCACCCCCCCACCCCATGCCTCACCTTCTGCTCCCACCCCCAGCTGCCTCCTCAAGCCTGGCTGACCCAGGGGAGTCTCCATAGGAGAGTGGGATAAAGTCAATGTTGATAACATAATTGGAAGAGGAAGAAAGCTCTTGGAATGAATGTCCCCAAATTTCCAAGTGTATTGGGCATTTGTCGGGGTTCTTAGGCAGCAAAACATTGGAAAACATGGGGGACTTTATCCATATCCATGGAGTCTTGAAGGGAGGCAGTACCCCACTTCCACGACTGAGGTTGGGGACTTGGGTAAAACCAGCAAAGGAGACCTGACTCAGGCAGTCAGGCCTTGGCTTTGGTAGTGACGTTACCAGAACAGTTAGGGTTTACTGGCCCCTCCTGTTTTCAAACCTAGTTCTCGTCTTCCTGATTCTCAGACCTCCCTGATATCCTCCAACAATTCCCCCTTCTGCTCTGGTCAGGTAAGGGGCTGTCTGTAATCAGTAAACAAAACCCTTCCCCCAAACCATGCTCAGGTGGCCTCACACTTCTCACATCCGTTTTTATTGAGAGGAGAAAAAGGCTGTTTTGCACCTTAAGTCAAGACTCCGACTTGTCTCATCGCCCTCCACCCAACCCTGACCAAGCCCATCTCTCATCACAGAAAGGGGGAATACTGCAGTTTGTAAAATCCATGTTAATTACCACATAATCACACGGCTTGGGTGAGGCCACATGACAATACTCTGCAGTATCCTGGGAGGGCCTGGCTGGGTCACCCCCACCCCACGGGAAAAGCACCGAATAAACCAGCGTCACCCCCGGCCTCGTGAGTGAAAGGCAGGGGCCAAGCTCCCCACCGCCACCGCTGACAACTAAATAAGCAGAGGGGAGAAGGGAGGTTTATCCGGAGGACGGTTCCCGTGGGAAGAGGCCGGCCTGGGAGATGGGGGTTGGTGGCCTAGGCCGCTCCTGACGGCCTCCAGTTGGTCCTGAAGGAGCCGGACCCGCTCGTCCAAGCTGCGCTGCTGGGCCAAGACGGCGGCCTTGCCGGCCAGGAGGGCGCAGTAGGCGCGCAGCTCTCCAGCGGGCAGCGCCCGCACCAACACCTCCCGGAGAGCCCG
>NW_006287375.1:474340-476371 GCF_000327345.1 Myotis davidii | reverse complement strand
CCTGCAGCCTCCAGCGCAGCCCCGCGCCTGGCCCAGGTCTGGGCTGTCCCCTGCAGCTGCTCCTGCTCCGCCTGAAGGCTCCGCAGCATCTTTTGCAGGAGGTCCGCGAGCTCCACCTGCAGGGAAGGCGTGGCTACTGAAGGCTGCGGCCAGGCCCCTGACATCTCAGGCCAAACTCAGGTCTCTTGTCCCACCCAGCTTCCAGCCACCCCACCACACTCACTTTCTTAGCTTGGATGCTGCAGTTTGGCTCAGGCAGACCCTGGCCACATGGCTGGTCAGACACAGGGGGAGGGGTAAGATTTTCAGGCCTTGCTTCCTCCTGAGAAGTTGGCAGGACCTGGGTGGAACTAGATAGATGGGACACGGGGATAAAGGGAGCTCCCTGGGTTGTCCTGCCCCAGACTGCAGGGGCTTAGGGTCCCCGAGTCCCTGGTGCCCCCCACTCACCCTGGCTCAGAAATACCAGCAGCCTCCTCTCCAGCCTTGCCACCGGCTGGTCTCATTGCAGCCCAGACCTCAGCTAAAGGGATCAGCCCATCCAGCAGATCCAGAGGTGGCTCTGGGCTGGGATAGGATGTGAGAGTGTCACTCAGAGAGGGATCCAGTCTGGCAAGCTCCTGAACCAGCTGCTCCAGGCGTGGACTTGGCCATGTCGGCTTAGAATCAGGCTGGACAGGGCCCCAAGCCCAGGCAGTGTCATCGGGAGGCCCTTGGGTGTCACTGCCTGGAGGTCCCAGGGCATCGACTGGGAGAGGTTTGAGGGAGTCACGCTCTACAGCTGCAGGGAAGTCTGTCGTCAGCAGTCCAGTGCAGTCGTGGGTTGGGACGTCACCATTTGCAGTCCCAGGGGAACCACAGCATGTGGGCCAGCAGTCATCTGTCCCTGCACTCTCTACGCATTCAGGTAGGGGGTGCTCTGGGGAAACTGTAGCCCTGCCAGGCCTTTGGCCCAAGCCAGCTCCAGGTTGTGAGTCAGAAGCATGGACACTGGCAATGGAAGAAACACTGAATCAGAAAAAGTTATGGCTGAAGACCAGTGGTGATCTCCAAGGGCCACCTGCCACCACCCCATCACCCAGACTCCCAGGCTCCAGCTGGGGGCGGGTTCCCGGCCCCTCTGGCCTTGTGTAGCTAGGTATGCGAAGGGGATGTCTCACTCTGCTTGAAAGCGAAGGAGAATTCACCTGGCTGGGAGCCGTGGCGGGGCAGGGGAGTCTGGAGGTGCTCTCATTCTGACCAGCGGGACTTCTTCCAGGAAGACATCATCATCAGGAAGGGAAGGGAGCCGGGCACACACAATGTGGGTCTCTGGGACTCTGAGCTCACAGTCAATGGGCCTGCTCTGGGGACCCTCTGCAGGACACACCACTGCAGCTTCCTTCTGAGTCAGGAACCTGGCGGCAGAGACCCCACAGTGACCAGGAAGGAAACTCTGGGTCTGCACCAGAGAGACAGTAAAGTGTTGGGGATGGGGATTGGCTGAGGGGGTGAGGGTGGGGGAGTTGGGGATTTGGTTTGCTAAATACAAGAGCCCCCAGAGGCTCAGACTGAGGGTAGGTGGGAGGCCTTCTCTTTCCTGGGGCAAGAGCTATGAGAGCTGCCTCTCCCAAGAGTGAGCCATGTCTCTCACCTGGAATGTGTGGTCTGAAACAAGGCTCTGGGTTCTGCTCCTTGAGGAACAGCCTGGAAAGGCAAACAGGTTAGATGTAATGTGGCTCAAGTTTTCGGTCTCCCAGCTGCGCCCCACCCCGAGCCTGCAGCCCTTCTCTTCCCTACCTGGAGGATGGGCACGGCCCCTCCTGGGCCTCCCCAGGCACCCAAAGCTTCCCCTGACGCGCTCTGACTCCTTCCAGCAGGCCTGTAGACATCGTCATGGAGCTTCAAGGACAGGGGTTCGCGGTGCTCTGTGCCTCTCAGCCATCTGATCTGGAGACCTTCGAACGCCGCCACCGCCTGATGCTGCAATCCCTGGGTCTCACGCCTGGCGAAGCCAAAGCCGGAGCAGGCCCCGCCCCAGCATTCCCCAGC
>NW_006287375.1:473391-473969 GCF_000327345.1 Myotis davidii | reverse complement strand
TGCGCGTGGATGAGGCGGGGGAGACGCGGTCGCCCCCAGGACCCAGGGCCTCCATGGCTGCGCGGATGAGCGCTGGCCAGCTAGCTCCGTAGGGCCTGGAAGAACATAGATGGCGCGTGATGGGGCTCCAGGTGCTTACCAGTCCCCTCTCTAGTCACACTGTCTCAAGCGCTGGCATTACCCCAGGTTAAGAATGGCAGGGGCAGCCCTAGCTGGTTTCGCTCAGTGGGTAAAGCCTTGGCCTGCGGACTCAAGGGTCCGGGGTTCCATCCTGGTCAAGGGCACATGCCAGGGTTGCAGGCTCCATCCCCATTGGGGGTTGGGGGAGGCAGCGGAGCAGTGATTCTCTCTCATCATTGATGTATCTGTCTCTGTCTCTCCCTCTCCCTTCCTCTATGGAGACAGAAAAAGAAGAATAGCGTGGGCAGTAGGCCCAACGCTAGGAAGCAACTCTGGAGGTTGAGGGTCTCAGCCCAGGGAAAGGAACTGGCCCCTGGCCCATTCCCTGCAGGGGCGCTCCGGCTGGTACCTCCGGGAGCCCTGAGAATGTACCCATGCTCCTTCCCTCCGCCCTGCCT
>NW_006287375.1:470345-473305 GCF_000327345.1 Myotis davidii | reverse complement strand
ATGGTCAAGAATGTCTGGGGGACAAGAATGAGACTGGAAGGCCCAGGTCAGGTGGCAGGGCAGCTTCACAGCCGTCCTCCTTCCCCCCTGTCATTATGTTCCAGGTGCTTTCTATAAATATTTATCTTGCTCTTCGCAACTGCTCTCTGCATTTTACAGAAGACACTGAAGTTCTGAGGGGGAAATCATTTGCCCAGGGGCACACAGCTGGTAAGAGGCCGAGCCCTGCCTGGAATCTGGGCCTGCCTCCAAGCTTACTGCAGCCAGATCAATTTCCTAGAAGCAAACCCTGCTGAAAGCCAGTTCCTCCCACCCCCCAGCTGCCTGAAGCCTCCAACACAGCCCAGACTCCACGGTGGGAAAGTTCCCCCACCTTCCCTCAAACCACTGGCAGACTCCCTGCTTCTGGAGACTGCCTTGTGTCTAACAATGACAGGCTCACCCCCTATTGTCCTGCTATTCTTGTACCTCCAAGGGCGCTCAGCTGAGAGGTCTCCCGGCCTTTTGGGATCTCAGTGTCCTGACCTCCGCCCACTGCAGCACCCATCACCCTGTGTTGTAACTGTTGGCTTGCCTGTGCTTCCTTCTTCCCATCCCCACCCGGCGCTTCCTAAGGACAGGCGCCGTGTGTACACATCTCTGGACCCCCAAACCCAGCATGGAATCGATGTTAAGGAAATAGTTGAATGGCGAGGTAAGGAGCCAACTTGTAAGGAGTAGAGGGAGGCGAAGGAAGAGGGCTCCCCCGCTTCTGTTCCCTCTTCTTTCCTCCCTAGCAGTCTTTTCTGGGGCACACTGGGTGAGGCAGTTGCCACCATGGACACTGACCAAGTTACTCATGCTTTATGAGGAACCCGAAAAGCAGGCAAGCACAGCTTGGAGCAGAACTGGCCAGAAATCTATACCTCCCAGTGCTGGCATAGGGGGTGGGGGTGGGCGGTTGGGTGGGTATGCTTTGGTCAGGGGTAAAAGCAGCTTTGAGTAGGGAAACTGGGGCTCCTTATGGGCTATGGACTTGGCGGGAGGGCTTGCCTTCCCTGAGCTGCTTGGTGGGGAGTGCAGAAGAGGGGGTAGGAACTGGAAAGGCAAGCTCATCTGAGCCTCCTAGACACTATTTGGAGCTCCGGCTCACTCTCCCACGCCCCCTCCCTGAGACCCCAGGTGCTAAGAATGCCGGTCTCAGGGTCTCAGGGTCGGGAGGGAGATTAGTGGTGGGAGGATATGCTATTTCCTACCAGGGAGAGGCAATACCTGCCATAATCCCAGGAGGGGCTCTCAGCTGACATCTTGGGACCAGACCATCTTGATGTCACCCCCCTGCAGGCATCGTGATGCCCATTCAGGCCAGCCCTGCGGGCTGGGCCTCACACTCAGGAGTGGGGACCTCTTCTGCAAAGGGTTTCCACTCTCTGGACTTCAGGAAGACAAGAAGCTTCTCTGAGCAGCAGCCCTGCCCTGGGAGGACAGTCGCCTCCTCTAGGAAACCCATCCTCGCTGCCCAGACACTAGCCCTCTCTCTTCCTACCCTTTCGGGCCCAGCTCGGGAGCACCCTGGCTCATGCCACCCCTGCCTGCCCATGTTGGCTTGCTGAATCTACAGGCATGGTGACTGTTCAAATACAAAGATGTTTCCTCAACAAAGGCCTTGAAAATTCTTATTTGTGAATCACTTTGTTGACAAAGAAAACTCTGAGTTCACTAAATAAAAAGCTTGAATGGGTAATAGAAATGTGGGTACAGATCTATTTTCTTATTGCTCTTAACTTGTCTCAAGGATGCTTTTGCAGTGGTGGCCCCACAGGCTGATACCCATACAGGACGCTCACACCTTTGCAGAACCCTCTATGCCAGGAGGGTCCAGCTCCTTTTGTGTGTTTTGGGGCCTCCGCACAAAGAGTAAGGAGTTCTCACACGTGTCTGGCTGCAGGGAGCCTCTTGCAGTCCCTGTGGCTGGAGGTGGCCCAGCCCAGGAGCCCCAGCATCAGTGTGAGTGTGAGTTGTGGGCTGGGCTGCAGAGCCAGTGCCTGCAGCGAAGTCCAGGAGCTGTAGCTCAAAGGGTACCCGACAACGCTCCAAGCCTCGCCCGAGCAGGGGAGCCGCATGGACTCCCCGCTACAAAACCCCCAGACTGGGGTCCTGTGGCCGATGGAGGAGGCATTTGCAATGTACTTATCACCTAAACAAATGAGCAAGAGAGGAAGGAGAGAAAGACACTTCAGCATGCAGAGCTGGGTGCCTAGAAGACGCAGGTGCCAACTCAGAAAGGAGAAGGCTGAGATGGGGGTGACCAAGGGGTCCAGTGCTCATTCGGTTTGAGGCCTGTGGGTTTTAAGGTGTTTGTGGCCAGTCTGGCAGTTGAGAAGCTGGGATATGGGTCAGGACCTCAGCGGAGCAGTTGGGCCAGGCCAGCAGGCTGACCCAGGTTTTTAGTTAGAGGTTGTTGGGGAAATAAACGAAGACAGCTTCCAGGGGGTAAAACCATACCAAGCCAATGGGAGCAGATCCAGATCAGGTGACCAGAAAGGCGGACAGGCTCACATGACCAACAATGGTCAGGATTACGTGGTACCTCTCTCAAAGATCACCTCACCTCGGACCTGGGAGAGGTCTTCCCCCGGTACTGGGCTCACGGAGTGTCACCGAGGGGACACTCCTGCAAGGCAGTCTCCCTGCCAGGCTGAGTTTCTGGGTCCCAGGCATGGTCTTGCATTCAAGCACCCCAGAGTAGGTCTGGCCTGGCAGTCATTCTGGGAAGTCCCAGGGCTCTCCCGGTCCCCAGCGCCCCTCCCCCCTTCTCCCCGAGACTCGCCCCGCGCGGTGCAGGAAATGCGGGATGCTGCGGACCCCTGGAGGAGGCGGCGGCGGTGTGGTCGGATCACATACCTGAGTCTTCAAGCTCTGAGAGTCCAGACACGCGAGAGAGGAGAGGCACTGGCCTGGGACCGCAGGGGGCGGCAGAG
>NW_006287375.1:468248-469891 GCF_000327345.1 Myotis davidii | reverse complement strand
CGCCCCTTCGTAGGGTCCGAGTAGTGGCCAACCCCCAGGCCCGGGGGATGGACGCTAGTTCCCCGTCCGGCCTCTTGCTCTGGGCTGTGTCAGATACGTTTCCAGTGGTTTATTGTAAAGGGCTTGTAAAAACATTTCTTCCCATTGGTACTTTTTCAGGAGATTCTGCACCTTATTTTATTTTTTTAAATCCTCATCTGAGAATACATCTTCGCCAATTTCAAAGAAAGCGGAAGGGAGGGGGGAGAAGGAAAAGAGTAAGGGAGAGGGAGAAACATTGATTGGCTGCCTCCCATATGCATCCCAATCAAACCCTCAACCTAGGTATGTGCCCTGATGGGGAGTAAAATCCGCAACCTTTGGAGGTACCCGACAATGCTCCAACCGAGCCACCAGCCAGGGTTTTTTTTGTTTGTTTAAATTATATCTTGGGGCTCATTCAATACCAGGTCATAGAACTGTATCATTCTTTTTAACAGGTGCAGTTATTCATTGCATGGACGCAGATTGAGTTATTTCACCCAATCCCCTATTGATGGGCACTTGGGTTAATCTAGTCTTTTTCTATTACTAATTCTGTAATGAATTTCCTTGGTCACTATTTTGCTCACATTTGTAGGATAAATTCCTAAAAGATGAATTGGAAGTGAATCCTTCAGTGTCAGCCACTCCAGCTGCCACCATATATGGATCTGAGAAGAACTAGTCTTTCCTCAAGTTCTGGCCCTCAAAATCATAAGCAAAATCATTGTAAATGTGCAAGCCTCTTAGTTTTGGGGTAATTTGTTACACAGTAACAGAGTAGGTAAATTTCCAATTTTGGTTGATATTGTCAAATTTCATACAAAGAAGTTTACCAATTTACATTTCTGTTAGTCTATGAGAATGCCTATTTTCCTACATCCTCATTAACACAGTACATTATCAAACTTTTTAAAAATATATTTTATTGATTTTTTACAGAGAGGAAGGGAGAGAGAGAGAGAGTTAGAAACATCAATGAGAGAGAAACATCGATCAGCTGCCTCCTACACATCTCCCACTGGGGATGTGCCCGCAACTTAGGGACATGCCCTTGACCGGAATCAAACCCGGGACCCTTCAATCTGCAGGCCGACGCTCTATCCACCGAGCCAAACCAGTTTCGGCCATTATCAAACTTTTGATCTCTGAAATCTAAAAGGTTAAAATAGTATCTCACTGTTTTAATTTCCTTTTTAAAAAATAAATGAAATTGCACATCATTTTGTACATTTAAAAGCAATTTGTATTACCTGTTGTGATCTCTCCATTTCCTCTGCTCATTTTTCTATTGGATTATTAGTCTTTTTCTTATTGATTTGTAAAATCTCTTTATATATTAAGGCAATTAACATTTTTTTTCCTACTTGTGGCAAATATCTTCCCAAGTTTATGCCTTTTAAAAGTACATATGTTTTAATACCAGATATCAAGATGTATTACAAAGCCACTGTTCTCAAAACTGCCTGGTACTGGCACAAGAATAGGCATATAGATCAATGGAATAGAATAGAGAGCCCAGAAATTGGCCCGAACCAATATGCTCAATTAATATTTGACAAAGGAGGCAAGAACATACAATGGAGCCAAGATAGTCTCTTCAATAAATGGTGCTGGGAAAA
>NW_006287375.1:450188-467184 GCF_000327345.1 Myotis davidii | reverse complement strand
GAATCATTGATTGGCTGCCTCCTGCACATCCTGATGGGGAATCGAACTGTAACCTCCTGGTTCATAGGTCGACAATCAACCACTGAGCCACGCTGACCAGACACCAGGTTTATGTCTTTTGAGTTTGTCTGTGGAAGCAGTGAATCTATAATCCATGGTTGAAGTAGATGAATCTCTCTTTTAGATAGCAGCTACTTAGCTGTCTTAATAATTCAGAGATGGTCATGTATTGGTTAAAGTACATTAGAGGCAGAAATCTTTCAATGCAATCATTTCTGTTTTTAGAAATACAACAAAGCATGAATCATTGCTTATACACAAATGTCTACTTAAATTGTTAAATGTTCCCTTGGGGTAAGTTTGTTTGCTTTTTAATTATGCACTGAATTCACCACATTCATCCTAAGCAAGGGCTTTACAGAAAGGCAGCCACAGAGGAAAGCACAGGGAGCATGGACCTCACCCTCTCCTGTAGGGGCTTCTGACAGGCAAGATCTGTAGGGGAGGCTGAATAGGGACTGGTTGTCCCAGGGATTGAACCAAAGTTCCCTTTCAGATCAGTAGTTCCTGGAAAGGAATGTTGGGCGGTCACACTCCTATTGGGTACACATATATCACCTTTTCCCCACAGACACTGGGTGACACCCCGCCTCTGTTTTGCTTTGGTAATAACTCAGCTTTTCTCCTCCAGCCTCTGGCCACAAGGCCCAGGCCCGGGACCATTCCATCCTCCTGGTCTACTCGCATTCAGATGTTACCTACCCATCTTAGACGAGAGGATAAATGAGATAGATGGATATAGGCTCTCTCCTGCCTACGCCTGTGGACCCAGGACAGATAAGTGGTAGTTAGGTGAGCTTTTCTTTGTTATTCTGGCCTCCTGGTACCCAAATGAAAAGTGTCTCTATGCTTTATTTTGGTCTGAAAGCATATAAATTAACTCAGGTTCTGAACTAGACTCCCACCCCCCAACACACACACACACACACACACACACACACACACACACACACCATTGTCCAGAGAGGGCAACAGCTGGCTCAAGGCCAGGAATGAACAGACTGCCCCTTCATTGTTCAGGCCCGTGCACATGGTTTCCAAAATGCCCTGCTCCTAAAAGTGCCCTTCCCTTTGAGCTAAACCTCCCAGGTCTCTGTTTGCTAAGGAGTCACCTACTTAGCCTTTTCAGTGCAAGAACAATTCAACTCTAGAGCTCCAGGCCCAGGGCTGTGCCAAGAAGCTGTGTACTAGACGTGGGGCCGAACTGGCTCGCAGCGTGCCATGTGCACGTGGGATGAATTTTTCGGCCATTGGCTCTGGAAACAAATAACTCATGTCCTTAATGTTCACCTAGAAAATCTTGGTGATTTTAACCGACCTGTCTGGTCAGGTACTCACATGAAGGAGACTTTGTTCTACAACCTCTGGGTGCGTATGTCTGGTATCCATCATGGTCTGTTTGTTTTTAGGACCCTGCCTAAATATGACCCCCCCCACACACACACACACACACGAACACAAACACAATCTAGGTGGCAGTTCTTTGGACTTCAGGGAAGCATCAAGATAAATTAAAATACAGTGGGGCCTTGACTTACAAGTGTCCCGACTAACAAGGTTTTTGAGATACCAGCTGTCTCTCAGCCGATTTTTTGCATTGAGTTGACAGAGTAATTTGATTAATGAGCTCCTTAACAAGCTCCTAAACGAGCTCGGTCTCTGAACGAATTAAACTCGTAAGTCAAGGCCCCACTGTAACAACAAAATAGAAAGTTACTTCTAAAAGAATTAATTGTTGATTGATTTTTAGAGAGAGAGAGAGAGAGAAACATCGATTTGTTGTTCCGCTTATTAATGCACTCATTGGTTGAATCTTGTATGTGCCCTGACCGGGGATCAAACCCACAACCTTGGCATATCAGGATGGTGCGCTAATCAACTGAGCTTCCCAACAAGGGCCTTAGAAAATTACTTTTGACTTCCCTAGCAAAGCACATAACAAGAGGAAAGCAGGCTATGTATATTAGCTGGGTGACACCAATGGAATTTGGGGGCAAAGAGCAGCTAGTAGCAATTGCCTGGAAGGGGCAGAGACGGATTCACACAGCCTTGTTGGCCATGCTGTCATTTCTCACCATGGAACCGTATCCTACCCGGGGAAAGGGAAACCAGCGTATGGAGAGAGTACGAGCCCAACACCTGGCAGGCCTGAGTGTGAATGCCAGTAGCTGCGGGACCCTGGAGAAAGCCCGCCCTTCCTGAACCTCCATCGCCTCATGGGTGCAGCCGCCAGGGTACTGCGGCATGCTCCATGCTCGCCAGGTGGTCACACGTATTCCGCTCCTGGGAGGCCATCGTAAATGAGGTCAGTTATTATCATTCCTCACCTCAGCATCCCCTGTGGGGAATATAATCTTGACTAAATCTCAGCCCCATTTTATCTCTGAGGATTGCCTTGCATACCAGGATCTCCCACGAGTGCTGTCCCTGCTGTTGGTAGGCCTGCTCCTAAACTCAGCTCACTCCTCCCACAGACAGGGTGCAGTGGTCATCTGAACACTCCCTTGGGGGTTGAGGGGCTCCCATACAGTGTGGGAGAGACAGGGCCTTCCTCCCACGTTGAAAGTCAGCCCAGCCCCGGAGCAGGCGTGAGGCCTAGACTTGATGCTTCCGCCAGGGACTGGCGCTCTCATGTGAGGGGCACAGGGGCAGGGCCAAGTGAGGAAGTAGCAAGTCCTTACCTCAGTGGTGCTCCTAACACGTGTCCTGCTCTTGCTGCCCAGCCTCCTGCCTGTTTTCATAGCCTGGGCCACACCTCCTTCCGATGCATTCCTTTTGGAGTGACTCAGGCACCGCTGATAGCTGTTATTTAAAGCTAAGAAGTTTCATATATGGAACCTGTTCATATTGAGATGGCAGTGTCAGGCAGGGGGAAATCTAGCCAGATGTGGGTTCCAGAGCTACTCTTTTCCTTAGAGGAAGCACCCACCAGGCCAGAGGGCAAGAGAGCTCTCCCATAGCTGCCCTGACTTGGATGCGGCTGACCACCCTCGAACAAGTCTCAAAACCAGCGACGCAGGAAACAGGAAAAAGCAGTGCCGGGGAACACAAGGAGGCAAGCTTCTGGTTCAAAGTCAGAAACATTGCTATGAAAACAAAAACAAGATTTCCTTAGCTAAACATAAAATCAAACGTTAGACAATTTAGAGATTGGCTGCTTTTTCCTATTCCTGCACCAAAGAGGCTTGGCCGGTTCTACCTGGTTTTTTCACACCAGCATTGGCCAAGAGACTCTGCGGGGGTCAGGCCGAGGTGGGCGGCCTGCCTGGAGGCCCAGAGGCAGAGGCTCCTGCCCGTAGCTCGCTGCCCCTGGCAGAGGTTGGCCACACGCTGAAGTTGCCTCTTTTCTCCCCTCTCCCACCAGCAGATGTCCTTAGCAAAGGACCCTCCGTGGTCCGTTACACAGCCCTGAGCCAAGGAACACCTCCTCGGTGAAGCTGTTCTTGACCTCCCCGGGCAGAGTTTATTTGTTCCCCGTTCCGCCTAATACTACACACTGTACAATATACGGTTATTTACTGTTCTCCGTGCCCCATTAGACACGTTGTGAGCTCCTGAAGGAAAGGACCAAACCGGGCGGGACCGGGCTCAGGACTCCCATCAGTGCTGCTGAGTGAGGGCATGTGGGGGCCCTGGTCTCAGGGGATCAGCTGTGCATCCCTCCAGTCTGTGAGTTCACCGTTGATAGCAACATTCTACGGATGGCCTTGGTCTCCCTGTGCCAGTGATGTGTGTATGTGTGTGTGGGGGGAGGGGGGGACGGGCAGGGGGTAAGAGGGAGCCTATACAAACAGCATTCTAGACACCAAGTGGCCCTCCTACGGAAGTGCTGTGTAAAAGGAATCATTTAATCAGCAAGCAATTATTGCGTGTCCATGTACCAATCTCCCCACAGCTTCAGATGAGAGACAAAGGCCAAGAGTTGCAGGGAAATCAGCAGCACCCTTCCCTTCCTGCTGCTGCTGGCAGCAGTCGCCTGGAGGGCCTGGTAGCTCTGCCCATGGTCAGACTCCTGTCAGCCTTCACCGGGAAAACAAGCTTAGAGCAATATTAGATCCTGCGCTGCTCATCTCCTCCAGGTCTCTACAGTTCTTTTTTCACTTTCTCCTTCGGTGGTTTTAACGAAAAGGGGTGACTTACCGTGCCAGAAGGGGCGACTCTCTGTTCAGAAGAGATGGCATCAGTCACTTCCCCGGGACAGCAAACAGAGGCCTGGGGAACTGCGGCCGTGGATGCGAGCAAGGATTTCCAAGAGGGTTCATCTGGATTTCCAAATCCTCAGCTTTGGTTCTGAGGAGTAATCGTCTTTATTAGCGATGGCCGTAGGTTCCAGTTCATAGTGTGACCACGGGTTCTTTTCCAAAGGCTTGTACTAGAAAAGAACTAAAAACAAAGCATTACCCAGTGTGGCTCGGGCGTTGTCCTGTGCACCAAAATGTTGCTGGTTCAATTCCCAGGCAGGGCACATGCCTGGTTTGTGGCTCAGTCCCCCGTAGTGGGTATGTAGGAGGCAGCCGGTTGATGTTCTGCTCTTACATCAATGTTTCTCTCCCTCTCTCCCTCTCCCTTCCTCTCTCTAAAAATCAATAAAAAATCTTTAAAAAAACACAACAAAGTCAAACTGCAACCTTCTTATCTTTCTAGAGCAGTGAGTGCTTTATTTAAATTAGATTCAACTTAATATGCTAAACAGCTTACAACTCAATAATAAAAAGGCAAATAATCTACTTTTAATGGTCAAGGGAACTAGAATAGACATTTCTCCTATGAAGATGTACAAATGGCCAATAAGCACATGAGAAGATAATACAAATGCAAATCAAAACCATATGGGGGAGTTGTGTGAGAAGAGATTAACCAAAGAATGTATATGAATATTAGTATATGCATAGCCTTGGACACAGACAATAGTATGGAGAAGGCCTGGGGTGGGGTGGAAGCCGGGTTAAGGGGGGGAAGAGGGGGAAGTGGGGGGTATCTGTAATACTCTCAACAATAAAATTTAAAATTTTAAAAATAAAAACCACAATAATTGGGGGGTGGTGAGCACACATATTCAGATGATACATTATAGAATTGTACATCTGAAACCTATATATAATTTTGTTAACCAATGTCACCCAATAAAGTCAATAAACCCATAATGATACGACTTTACACCCACTTGCATGTCTATAATAAAAAGGCAGACAGTGTTTGTAAGGATGTAGAGGAACCAATCTTCATGCACCCCTGGTGGGAATGTAAAATGGAGCAGCTGCTTCGGAAACAGTTTGTCAGTTCATCAAACAATTAAACTGAGTTGCCATGTGACCTAACCATCCCACTCTTAGGTAAATAACCAAGAGAACTGAAAACATATGTTCATGCAAAACTTGTAAGTGCGTGCGTATAGCACCATTATTCATAATGGCCAGAAGGTGGAAACTACCCACATGGCCATCAACAGAGGAAGAAACAAAATGTCACATTTCCATACTATGGAATATTACTCAGTCATAAAAAGAAATTAAGTGCAAGGGGGGGGGGATAAATGGTGATGGAAAAAATAAAATAAATTCTTAAAAAATTAAATACTGATGCATGCTACTACAACCTGGACGAATCCTGAAACCAGACAAAAAGACCACATGTCATATGATTTGATTTATATGAAATGTTCAGAATCAGCAAATCCATAGAGACAGAAAGCAGGTTAGTAGTTGCCAGGGGCTGGGAGAAGGGGGGATGGGGAGTGAGTATCTGGTATGAAGTTTCTTTTTGGGATGATGGAAATGTTCTAGAATTAGATAGTGGTACACAACTTAGTGATTTGTGCTAAAAATTACTAAATAATCGATGTTTCTCTCTCACACTCTATCTCCCTCTCTCCCTTTCTTCCTTCCACTCTCTCTAAAAATTAATGAAAAAATATCCCCGGGTGAAGATTAACAAAACAAAACAAACAAAAATTACTAAATACTAAAGATCACTAAGGTGTACATTTTTAAATGGTAAATGTAATGGTGTGCCTTTCTCTGTCTGTGTATGATGGAGAAACATGCTGACATTGGCCCATTCTTGAAGATCTTCACATACAAAGCAAGAGATGGCCTCCAAGGACTCTAATCAGCCTGACATTCCAAGTGTACGTTTCTAAATGCAGAAAGACAGCTCATGTATCCTCACACTCATTTACTCATTAGCTTAGAGCACCATGTGCCCACAGACCTAAAAGCATCTTGCAAGCCACATGATCTGTTTTACCTGTGAGCCGTATTTTTCTGATATGCACATGGGTCACACGACTTTTGAAAAATTATTGAGCTCTGGCCTGTGTGGCTCAGTTGGTCTGAACATCATCCCACGCACTGGAAGGTTGTGGGTTCAATTCCCAGTCGGGGCACCTACCTAGGTTTTAGGTTCGATCCCCAGTTGGGGCATGTTTGGGAGACAACTGATAGATGTATCTCTCTTATGTTGATATTTCTCTCTCTCTCTCTCCCTCCCTCCCCCCTCTCTCTTCCTCTCTTTCTCCCTCTTCCTCCCTCTAAAATCAATTTCAAAAAATTACTACTGAGGGTGAATTTATGTCTACTAATTATTTTAAAAATAACATTCTTTAGCAGCAATGCAAATGGAGTCCATTCCGAGGTATATAGCATAGTGCTACCTGTTAACCAATTTCGATCTGCCTGGAAATCCTGAGTAGAGCACATCAATTATTCTCAGGACCCATCATGTCAAGGCATAGCCAGCCCTGACACCACTGTGTATCTACATGGTAGTTCTCAAGCTCCTGGGTGTAATTTCGTGAGAGACGGAGAATTTGGGCAGAATTGGGCTGTGTCTTCCTGGTGGGCAGAGTTCCATGTTCCATCAGTTCCTTCCACTTGAGTGAGCAGATAATCTGCAGCGCCCCTGAGAACTACCCTCCAAAGGCAGCGACGGCATATTGTAGGCTGTTTCACTTACATCTCAGCCTGTGCCTCACTCCTCCACCAGCGCCTGTTCTCTCCCGCGAGAGCCCATTTGTGTTTTACCATCAGTGACGCCTCAGTGCTTGGACCGTTCAGCAGTGGGAAAGAAGTACAGTGGAGTATCGCTATTCAAAAGAGAAGGCTACTGCATCGGAGGAGGGGAATGTATCAGATGAAGTAATAAATATATAATGTGTGTACTGTAGAAGTGTCATGAGCTCTGCCTTGGGGGGGGGCAATATCAGGGTGAAGTTTAGAGTGAACTCATATGAGGAAGATACATTTATACTGTCCAGCAGTAATATAATGTAAGCCACATATGAAGTTTTAAATTAGAGACTACATATGTAATATATCCAAATAGATCCAATATACCAGAATATTACCACTTCAACATGTAATCAATATGACAAAATGAGATCTTTTATTCTTTTTTTTCAAACTCAGCCTTTGAGATCTGGTGTATGTTATATTGTACATTCACAGCTCATCCCAATTTTGACCAGCCACATTTTACATGCTCTATCACCACTTGTAACTAGCGGCTACTGTATTGGAGAGCAGAGCTTCAGAGAATCTTCGTTCAGGTAATCGTTATAAAAGCAGCACTTAGTGACTCTATTTGCTAGACTTTGTTCTAAGCTCTTTACATGTATTAACTCACTTAATCCTCACAACCACCCTAAGAAATAGGTTCTGTTGTTAGCCC
The DNA here is from genome assembly GCF_000327345.1 of Myotis davidii. NCBI lineage: Eukaryota > Metazoa > Chordata > Mammalia > Chiroptera > Vespertilionidae > Myotis > Myotis davidii. The sequence continues at coordinate 459,456 of NW_006287375.1, read as the reverse complement.
CATTTTACAGATGAGGAAACCCACCTGCCCGAAGTTACAGACAGGGTGGTTCCAGGGCTCATGCTTTTAGTTATTCTGTTCCTTAGGTCAGTGATGGCGAACCTTGTGAGCTCGGCGTGTCAGCATTTTGAAAAACCCTAACTTAACTCTGGTGCCGTGTCACATATAAGAATTGTTTGATATTTGCAACCATAGTAAAACAAAGATTTATATTTTTGATTCTTATTTTCTATATTTAAATGCCATTTAATAAAGAAAAATCAACCAAAAAAATGAGTTTGCGTGTCACCTCTGACACGTATGTCATAGGTTCGCCATCACTGCCTTAGGTTGTGCCTACAGTTTCTCTCTCTAGTATGATCTTGATGAGTGGTAATAAGCCAAGTGCTGCTCCACTGGGGATTTCCCCCCACCTCATTTGCATGTAGTTTTGTTGCAAAAGGATCTAAGTGAGCTGAAGCCATGAACCCTTTAGATCCAGGAAGCAGTCGCTGTGTGGCATCAACCCAGCACCTCTCTGAGATCTCTTCACCTCCACGACCCTGCTCTAGCCCTTTACAAATATTTCACAAACTGGTAATGTCAAGGGCATGAACACAATGAAAACCTGTGCTCCTGGTCACTTCTTCTCGAAACATGCAATGATTTGCAAAGTTCACAGCACACACTTTCCTGGCAAATGATGCAATGGAAGCTGGGCACATTAACCTTTATTTTGACTTTAATAAACTGGTAAGCCTGGTTATCCCTTTCCTAAAGGTAACAACTGAACTCAGTTTTCCTACATTGAGGCAAAACTTCAGGTTACTTATTGGCAAGTAGTTTGGTCCTGCTAGTTAAGACTATCTAATGAGGCACTTTTTAATGTTAAATATGGTATGCAATCCAGACACTGGATGTGCTCCTGCCTTAGATAGTCCTACTTTTCTTACCCCAGACTGACTGGACAAGGATGACACGGAGAAGTTAAGGAAGCTATCAAGCAGAGAGCATGTTGAAAGTTCTTTGAGATCACAAAGAGGTTACAATTTGCTATAGGCTTTTCTTACCCATTTTCTCTAAGCAGAGGTTTGAACAAGGACTTTCCATGGTGCTATTAGCAGTACCTCTTTTTGACTCGGAGAACTGAACACAAATTTATCTCTACTTCCTCCCATTAACATTAGAACAAGTGAATATCAAATATACCCATAGGGGCAAAGGACAGGCGATGAGAGCATAGACTCCTGGGAAAGCTCAGGAAATGACGATGCCATGTACCCAGGGAGGCAGCGGTGCCAGCTAGGACTGTCGGTGGGTATTGGCTGAGTCTGTAGATGAAACCATTGCACCCCAATGTACACTCCCCCATCCCAAGCCGCCGGGTGACCACCCCTCCCCCAGCCCAGCCGGAGACTAGTGGTTGTTTCTGTGGAGAAGTTGAACAGACAAGTGAACTCCAGGTGTGGTGGAGGTTGGGGGAAGAGGTGCAATACTGAGATCGAAAGGGATTGATTAAGGCAAGCGCACGGCCCCTTGTACTGGTGAGCTCTAAGACCACCAGCAGCTAGTGTGTATCTCTGTCCTCTCCTCCTCCCACCAGAAGACTGGATTATAGTTCTGTGGAGAAACCTATCGATACTGATAGAAACCTCAAACCAAAGAGCCTGTTAATTAACACATCCCACCCGCTCACGCACAGCTTCCAACAGCTTTGTAGGCCTTACACGTTTAGATGGACAACAAAAGATAATTGAGAAAAGCCTCCAACATGAAAGGCAACGACCAGAGACAAAACAGAAAAGAACAAACAGAATAAATAAATGTGATGGCCCAGCTTGTGTGGCTCAGTGATTGAGCATGAACCTATGAACCAAGAGATTACCAGTTCGATGCCTCGGTTGTGGATTCAATCCCCAGTAGGGAATGTGCAGAAAGCAGCCAATCGATGTTTCTCTCTCCCTTCCTCTCTCTAAAAAAAAAAAAAATCAATAAAAACATTAACAAAATAAAAATGATGATTAAGAAGCACCTCACGTAGGTGGAAATATGAAACCAGGAAATGAGATGTCTTATCCTTTCCTTTCACCATAAGAACCTAAGTTTCTTCTCTTAGTAGAAGGTTGCCATTCTACAACCTCAGAGGCACAGGCCAAGTAACAGAGAAGAGCCACAAAAAGAAATCCCAAGTTCACTTCTCTGCATCCCCATCTCCATGTCATCGTCCATGACAGCATCATCTCTTAACTGGACCATGAGAAGAGCCCCCGAAAACATCTCCCTGTTTCCGACTAGTCTCTGCCAAACAACTCTACAAAGAACACTCAGAGTGACCTTAAAAATAAATCCAATCATTTCAGGCCCCTGATTCAACATTTTCAGTGGCTTCCTATTGATCTTGGCATAAAATCCAATCCCCTCACACTGGCCAATAAGGTCTTGTATCTTCTTGTCTGTCTGCTTCTTCAACTTCATCTCCTCCCGCCCCACTTGCCATTCCACTTATTCCTTCTCCTTTCCCACTTGCCAGTCATACCCAGGACTTTCTGATGTCAGACGACGAGTTTGTTCTGCGGGGAGGCCCCCGTACATGGCTTCTCATGTTGTTGACTTGTTCATTGTCTCTCCCTGCACTGGAACATGAGCTCCATGACAGCAACTGCCTGTCTCCCTTATTTATCACTATTACACCAGCCTCTAGAGCAGCGGTTCTCAACCTGTGGGTCGCGACCCCTTTGGGGGTCGAACGACCCTTTCACAGGGGTCGCCTAAGACCATCGAAAAACACATATATAATTACATATTGTTTTTGTGGTTAATCACTATGCTTTAATTATGTTCACTTTGTAACAATGAAATTGGGGGTCACCACAACATGAGGAACTGTATTAAAGGGTTGCGGCATTAGGAAGGTTGAGAACCACTGCTCTAGAGGAATACCTAGCATGTAGTATGTGCCCAATAAACATTTATTGAATAAATAAATTTGTAGTTTCAAAGACTCCAAGTTTCCAGGGTAGAGGTGAAGTGGTAGAAGATGAAAAATACTGAACCATTAATTCCATCAGGAGATATCAAAACTTTATGGATGTTAAGATCAGCCTTTCCCGTGACCCAACTGAGTTTCAATGTGAACTATTCTTGTCTATTGTATCAATGTCAGTAGAGTATGCTATGCTTTTGCGCGATGTTATCATTGAGGGGACTGGATAAAGGCTACATGAGATCTATTATTTCTTACAATTGTGTGTGAATCTGCAGTTATCTTAAAATAAAACATTTAATTAAAAAATTCTAATCTAGCCGAAACCGGTTTGGCTCAGTGGATAGAACGTCGGCCTGCGGACTGAAGGGTCCCGGGTTCGATTCCGGTCAAGGGCATGTACCAGGGTTGCAGGCACATCCCCAGTGGGAGATGTGCGGGAGGCAGCTGATCGATGTTTCTCTCTCATCGATGTTTCTAACTCTATATCCCTCTCCCTTCCTCTCTGTAAAAAATCAATAAAATATATTTTTAAAAAATTCTAATCTAAAGGTAAAATAACTTAGCATTTATTCAGCCTGCTTGTATAATACTCACCCCAAAATGTATTCCTCCACAGAAGACTCTGTGATGACAGATGCTCGCAGACAGAACTCAGGCTACCAAAGGAGTCACCATTTCTGGGAGGCGCTATCTCTTTCCTGGAGGCGAGAACATTAGACTCTGTTCTTAACCTCACACGGCACCTGGCCCATAGTCAGTGTTCAATAAATATTTATTCAGTGAGCTAATTATTTCTGAGAAAGCCAAAATGGATCCAGGTACAGCCTGTGAACTGCCCATCACAGCATTCCAACCTGGCAAGACACCAGCACCACAGGCAGGTCTATAAATAACTCTGCAAACCACACACAACGCATTTAGGATGTCCACAATGTACAGTTGATCTTGTTCGCACATATCTAATCACTCAATTCTCCCATGAATACTGCATTACACAGTAAGGTAGGACAGAGAAATACTGTTAGGCCACCTATAAAAATCGTTTTTTCTGTTTTTAAGAAAATATATTTCTTTATTGACTTCAGAGAGGAAGGGAAGAGGGAGAGAAAGAAACATCAATGATGAGAGAGAATCATTGATCAGCTGCCTCCTGCACGCCCCCTACTGGGGACCAAACCCGAAACCCGGCATGTGCTCTTGGCTGGAATAGAACCTGGGACCCTTCAGTCTGCAGGCTGGTGCTCTATCCACTGTGCCGAACTGGCTAGGGCTATAAAATCATTTTTATTTTATTTTATTGATTTTTTACAGAGAGGAAGGGAGAGAGAGAGTCAGAAACATCGATGAGAGAGAAGCATTGATCAGCTGCCTCCGCCACCCCTCCCACTGGGAATGTGCCTGCAACCACGGTACATGCCCTTGACCGGAATCGAACCTGGGGCCTTTCAGTCCGCAGGCCGACACTCCATCCACTGAGCCAAACCGGTTTCGGCTAAAATCATTTTTTAAATGGATACTGAAATAGTCCTGGTCTAATTAACCGAGGCCCCTTCCAAAAATTGAGCATTAAATCAGTGGTTTGGGGACAGTTACACGTGGAGAACCTATTTGACGTGTCAGTTCTGGTAAAGGATGAAATATCAATCTCCTGGTTGTGGTTGTTTTTCCTTCTAATTAGACAACAGCTAATGGACAGAAGAGCATACTTTTCTATGGTATCAACCCATCCAGCCAATCTCTACACTTAAGGCATGTTTCCGGGACTAACATCCTCTAAAAGAATATTTACATGTTAACATTTCACTTTACTTATTAGAAGTTACAATCACTCCAAAGTTACAAATTATAGTTGACTAAGGTTTGACATAAACCAAGTTCTTCTATCTGAGCACTTTTCTGTTATCACTTATGTAACCAGGAGCACTTCCTCCATGAAAGAGCAACTGTATTTCCCCCCAGACTGTCTACACTGAGCTCTAAACAAAGTCCAAGCGGCTACTGCGCTTGAAACCGATTAGTAAAACACAAAGTATTCAACGTAACACAGGAGTTGATTTAAACCGATAAAAAGCAGGAAACTCAGAGCTGAAGGTAAAACCAGCTCCTGACATGCCCCATTGTTCCCTGGCACACTAAGACACTCAGCACATTAGGTGGCCTCGTATCTCATCTGGACTAAATACCAAAGCTGAATGCATCTATTTAAGGCAGATGTGGCCTCATCCTTAAATTTCCAGATTTAAATCACTGCTGTCCTTTGTCATTTATTTTCTAAAGTGGCAGCTTTTGTAAGAGTAACCCAAGAAAAAGAGGTTTTATATGGAGGAGGCAGTTGGAAGACTGGTATATGCTCCTCAATTGTGTAGAAGAGAATCTTTGAAGTTTAAATTTAGCAGACACATCAGCCCCAAATATTAACACTGTCTTATGAATGAGAAACTAGATTTACAAATAAAACCTAAAAAAAAAGTTATTCAAGCTAATTTTTAAGTAAATCCATTTTAGAACTTACCTGTAAGGATGAACTGTTGTTTCTGTTCCTAATTCTGGCACTGACCGTGATATTTACTGTCCATCAGAACTATCCTTTCATTTTCTTCTTTTCCAAACCTCTAGATTGCAGAGCACATTCCACACTCAGCCACAGAACGAAGCCATGAAAAAAAACAGAAAAACAAACAACAAAACAAAGTTCTGTTTCAGAAAAACAAAAATTAAATTACTTGAAGGTAACTGAGGAACTATAAGGAATTCCTTGAGTTTATATTTCATGTGGTCCATTTGAAAACAGCCACATCTAAGGGAGACTTACTTTCAAATAAGTTCAGTTGTACGTTGCCACCCTTACTCATGGCCTTTCCATTCTGGTATGTTTTATTCCTAAGGATGACAGAAGTAACCCCTGAAAAACCATTTATCTCTTAGGCTTGCAGCTTCCTTTACCAAAGAATAATAATGCCTTCAAAGTTACACAACAATATGGTAAAGTTATTTGGACACTGGGTCACCTAAAATTTCTCCCTCCATTTCAGTACCTCTTTTCTGAAATGTTTTCAAGAGGAAAAAATCACAAGCAGAAAACAGAGCATTTATGTCAGTATGTGCAGGTTTGTAATGTGTATGCATGACAGCACCAGGCAACAACCCTAAAATAAAATAAACAATTCCATTCATAACATCAAAAGGAATAAAATTCTTAGAAATAAATTTAACAAAAGATGCAAAACTTACTCAAAAAGTACAAAACATTTTTGAGGGGGGGGGGGACCTAAAGGGGAAAACATCCCGTATTCATGGATAGCATTAAGATGGCAACACTCCCCAATCTGATCTGCAGATTCAACACCATTATATCAAAATCCAAGCTGACTTCTTTAGTCAGACATTATGCACTAAGAAAACATCATTTACAAGAATGGTTAAATACTTCTTGTACCTAGGAATTACTTCTGGTTTGTAGATGAAGGTTTTAGAAACTCTGAAACAGAAATCAACTGCATCAGCCCTCCACGCCCGTAGGACTCTCTTAAGGTAAATTGATTGAAAACCCACATATAGCCGAAACCGGTTTGGCTCAGTGGATTGAGCGTCGGCCTGCGGACTGAAAGGTCCCAGGTTCGATTCCGGTCAAGGGCATGTACCTGGGTTGCAAGCACATCCCCCGCACATCCCCCGTAGGAGATGGGCAGGAGGCAGCTGATCGATGTTTCTCTCTCATCGATGTTTCTAACTTTCTATCTCTCTCCCTTCCTCTCTGTAGAAAATCAATAAAATATATTTAAAAAAAAAAAAAAAAAAAAAAAGAAAACCCACATATAAGCCCTCATATCCAAACAAGGCCCCCTCTGTAATGTAACCTCCTCACTGCCAGCTTGGATCAGTGGAACAGTCCAAAGTCCACCTGAAAAAAATACGTGGGGGTGGAGTGATGGGAACTAAGGGAAACTGGAAACAAACAAACAAAAAATGCTCCCTGACTTCCTCCCATAGCGTCAGAGACCTAAATACATCAAGAAGAAAATGCATTTTAAAAATCTTTAACCCTGCAATTTCTTGGGAAAAAATCTGCAAGGCAATTTCCTTTAAATAAATGGGACAAATATTATATTGTTTGATGTGAATCAATTTATACAAGTCATCTAACGAGCAGAATTAGTATACTGTGTACCAGTCACATTAATGCAAGAGAAATGTTGCATACACTCCAGACCTAGTGAACCTCACTTCATCAGGATGTAGGTAAAGAAGTGAGCCTCTCTTTTACTCTGACAGAGATCAAAGGTTGAGCCACGACTAGCTTTTAGACATGCTTCCTCTGCCTCCCAAATCACCATATAAAAGCAATCTTTATTTAATAAACACACATATAGAAAATTTATGCCACCGACAGGAATTTATTCTTCCATTAAATAAGACTACAACACTCTGAATTGTCTACTTAGAGCTGCAATTCCATTCAAAATTAATGCTCATTAAGTTTTTAACATTAAAAAAAAGACTTATGAAAAGAAAAAAATAACTGCTTAGGGGGAAAAAACGGAAAGTCCACCAAAATAATTACACTCATTTACATTTGTGAATAAAAAAGGCAGATGTCCCTTTACGCTGACAGATACCACGGAATGTGCTAATCTACACAGACTCCTCCTTCTACAAGACACATGCACTATATTTAGAGATTCGACACATGAAGGCACAGGTGGGCGCAGGGCATTCACTTTGCCAAAGAGGCTCAAGGTTTTCGTTTAGAGGATCATCTGTTAACGACAGGTGCACCGAGTGGCTATCATATCTTCATATTCTTTATAAGCTATTGAGCCATCAGGCTCAATGGTCAGCACACTCAAAGGGCTGTATTTGGCAGGCACACACGATGGTCTTGGCACCGAGGAGTCAAGCTGCTTCTCATAGATGATGTTCTGCACCATGGTGTGAACTGGAGAGCCATACCGATGCCCAACTGCCCTTGGACAGTCCCCTTTACAGTACCGGGGGCTATATCTGTGCGGGGCCACAATCCAGTTGTCCCACTTCAGCTGACTAAAGCTAAGTCTAAAGTCATGGAGCTCACACTCGTTTTGGGGGAAAAGGAACTGTTTGAAGTATTCACTCAGGTTCAAAGAAGCTGGAACCAGAGGCTTCTTCAATCCTGAGCTGACAGTTTCCTGTCCTCTCCGGTGACGGTGACGGGAAGATCTCACTCCCTTCGCAGCCTCTTCTCCTATAGGACAGGCAGGCAGACCTCCCTGGTCAGGAGCCTGTGAAGGGCTCCCTTTATAGCGGAGGGAATACCACCTGTGACGAGCCTGCGCACTGGTGTCGTTCAGGTACAGAAGCAGTGAGGGGCGTGCCAGGTTGAGGGCACTGACCTGTGCTGAGGGGTGCTGCCGCTGGTCTTTCACGCATGTCAAGGTCACAGACACGTGAACACTTCTCTTGTCGGAGGCCACCAGAGGCTGCAGCAGGGCAGTCACATCAACCTCAACCCATTTGTATTTCTTTTTTAATTCAAACTGTGACTTAAAGGTCACGGAGTGTGGAGCTCTGGGGGGTGTCTTGCTGGAACTAGACGCTGGCTCTTTCAGCACCAGGTGGCACACACAGTTAGCAGCGGAGGGGAAAGAAACTGAGGTGTTGAAAGTATATAGCAAGACTGACTTGAGTAGGTGTTCCACAGCAGTAACTCGATCCAGGTTAAACAGCAGGTCCACTGACCGCACGGTTCCTGGGGAGAAAAAAGTCACCAATAGTGCCTGAATACTGTCGAACAGAACAGGAAGTCAAAGCAAGGAATTAGTATTTTTGAATAGAAAATAAAAGTAATTTGGGCTATAAATAATTCCCAGCAATTACAAGTAGATATTTTCTCACCAGAAAGTCAAAACAGCTTTGGTGGTGAATTGAAATAACAGGGAATTATACGACAGTTTAATTTTTAGAATCTTAATAATTTGTTCCAAACAGAGGACGATAATAAATAAGGAAAATACTATTTTTCTCTTGGGGAGTCTCTAGAAGGAAAACTATAATTAAAAAAAAACACTAGGTTTGGCCCTAGCCAATTTGGCTCAATGGATAGAGCATCAGCCCGTGGACTGAAGGGTCCTGGCTTCGATTCTAGTCAAGGGCACGTAACCTGGTTGCAGTTTTCCTGGCCCTGGTCTAGGTGCGTGTAGGAGGCAACCAATGGATTTTTTTTTTTCTCACTCTCTCTAAAAATCAATGGAGAAATATCCTCAGGTGAGGATTAACAAAAAAGCAAAAACAAAATAAAAAGCCCCACTTGGTTTGTTAAGCAGACAT
>NW_006287375.1:443263-449860 GCF_000327345.1 Myotis davidii | reverse complement strand
AGGGGTCCTCAAACTACCGCCGCGGGCCACATGCGGCCCACCGAAAACATTTATCCAGCCCGCCAGGTGTTTTTGCCACTGCTGCCTGTTGCTTAGCAGCCGACTAGTTTTTTTTTAAACTATAGTCCGGCCCTCCAACGGTTTGAGGGACAGTGAACTGGCCCCCTGTTTAAAAAGTTTGAGGATCCCTGGCCTTAATGGATGGCGTCAATAAAGAAAGCTTAATTATCTAAGTTAATTTGGAACACTTGAGATAGACAACAAATGATCCAAAACCACCAAAATAAAATAGGACAGCAAGAAAGGAGGGTTTGAAACAGCCACCTCTGGCCTTTTGGGTTAAAAGCATGACCTAGTGACTATAGATTTTTTTAAAGCACTGCTCCTTTCACACACATTCACCAAAGTGCTGAGTCAAACTGATGACTGTTCTTGTGAGGACCTACTATTCCACATCGGCACTTAAGCTTTCCTCTCACAGAAAGCAACAAACAAGGGGAAAACAGCATGTGTGACAAAGCATACCAATAGCTATGAGGTATCTTAGGCACATTTTCAGGCCAGTATTGGAGAATGGAAAGAGTAAGCAACTAGAAGTCAAAATACCGGGTTTCCAGTCTTGATTTTGTGACCCTGGACAAGATCCTAACCTTCCCCAGCAGCACTTTCCTCGGCCTTCAGAGCCATCACGTCTCTTCTAGCTCCAACATTCTAACATATCAGCCCCCCTTCACCCACGCGGGCACTGGAAGGAACAGTAGGACCAAGGACCAGATTTGTTTGAATTTGGAGACTGAGTATCATGAGAAGTAAAATGCAATTCAAGAAGCAAGGCCCAGCTCTGTCTGTAACTGAAGTGCAGCCCGGTCTCTCATCTTCCCTCCCCCACCGACCAATCTGCTCCCACACACCTGTCACCTGGTCCACAGAAGCCTGCTTGTCGTGCTGGACATGAGGGGTGAAGAGCCGAACAGTGTTGTAGAGGTGACTTCTGTTGGATTTAGGGATCCCCTCCTTGGTAGCATAGGCCTTATAGAGCCTCTTCATGTAGCGCAAAGCTCTGGAGTCTGGCTGCAGCCTAGGGACCCCACCTTGCCCATCACACAGAACCTTGAAGAGAGGGGAAAGGAGGCCAGATCTGTCCCTCCCATCTAGAGGCTGCAGCAAGGACCAAGGCTCAGCCCCAGGTTCCCATTCAGCACTGGCTGCAATCTGAGCCTCTCCCCTAGAAGCCAGAGAGCCAAGGCTACTGGGAAAACACAGCCAGGAAAGGCAGCCAAACCATAAAAAGAACGTGCTGGGAAGCGCCATGGCCTGGAAGAACTAGCAAGGAACCCAGCCATACCAGTCTTCTTCCTAAAAGCCAGGAAAAACCTAGGTTGACCTCTTAAATAAATTTTAGGTGTGTGGGCGGGTAGGGTCACTTCTGTAATCAGACCTCAAGGATGCCTAGCTGAAGATAATTTTTATCAGCTGTATGTCAAACAGCTGATAACATCCTACTTTTATCCTCATTAGACACGGATTTATTTGCGGGTGTTTTTTTTTTTGGTTTGTTTTTTTGTTTCCTCTTCCTTTCTTCTGGCATTTATTTAAAAACCTCTTGCCCTGACCAATTTGGCTCAGCGGATAGAGCGTTGGCCTGTGGACTCAAGGGTCTCAGGTTCAATTCCGGTCAAGGGCATGTACCTTGGTTGCGGGCACATCCCCAGTAGGGAGTGTGCAGGAGGATCGATGTTTCTAACTCTCTATCCCTCTTCCGTCCTCTCTGTAAAAAATCAATAAAATATATATTATTAAAAAAAACCTCTTAAAGTTATTTTTGTACGAATGCACCAGCTATGTAGCTGAAAGGCTAAGAGAAATTGAGAAATGACCTTAAAATAATCCCCCCCCCTTTTTTTTTAAAGCGATTCGGGTTCTTAAAATGTTCCTTAGGTGCTTGCTGAAACTTCCAAGGCACGTGGAAAAACCAACTAATTATTCATGATGATACAAAGATCTGTTGATATGCAATTTATGGTATTAGTTTACTCTTCCTGTCTCGTCATCCTCACCGCCTCTCCCACTTTCAGGTGCTTAGGATAATTATTTATCACATGTTGATTTGGAGGGTGAGAGAAAGTCCCAGGCGGTACTGGAATTCTAGAGAGCAGAGAACTGTTAGGTTGCCCACATCTTCCAGGTGGCTTCCATAGAATATGTACTTGGAATACAGCAACATGCTTAAAAAAGGAGGTCGTCACCTTTAACCCTGACTCATTTTTAGATATAATGTCCTGATGTCTTTGCTCTGTCTGCACATTCATCGGTACATATTTTGGTTGAAAGGTTTAGAAATTTTTGCAGGTGCTAGAAAATACATGGAAGTTTTATGCACTTACTGTTTCATTCATCACTCAAATGGCGGTAGAATTTCCTAGGCCCTAGGTTATTATGGTTCTTAGCTGTTATGTTCTTGCCTTGGAGCTGAGACCAGGCTAGTGGTCATGTTTTGGGAAAATGAGACAAAGGTGCGCCACGAGTAGCTGAAATGAGGGGCTATCCAGCCGTGGGCAAACTACGGCCCACGGGCCGGATCCGGCCCGTTTGAAATGAATAAAACTAAAAAAAAGAAAAAGACCGGACCCTTTAATGTAATGATGTTTACTTTGAATTTATATTAGTTCACACAAACACTCCATCCATGCTTTTGTTCCGGCCCTCCGGTCCAGTTTAAGAACCCATTGTGGGCCTCGAGTCAAAAAGTTTGCCCACCCCTGGTCCAGTGCCACTCTTAAGGAGACTCTGTGCTGCCCAAAAGGCAAACACAGCCCTAACCGGTTTAGCTCAGAGCGTAGGCCTGCGGACTGAAAGGTCCCAGGTTCGATTCCGGTCAAGGGCATGTACCTTGGTTGCGGGCACATCCCCAGTAGGGGGTGTGCAGGAGGCAGCTGATTGATGTTTCTAACTCTCTACCCTCTCCCTTTCTCTCTGTAAAAAATCAATAAAATATATATTTTTAAAAAGGCAAACACACTCCTGGTACAAGATACAAAACCAGTCCGTGCAGTACTCAGGATGATAACACGGAGGTGTGTTTGCAAATGTTAAGTTCCTTGCCTGCCAAGCTCCCTAGCGTGTGGCTAGGCAGCAGGGTTATAAAACGCACCCAAACGGTTGAACGAGGCCTTGGTCTATATATTGACCACATGGCCAGCAATCTCATGAACAGAACATTTGCAGACACCGCAGCCAGGAGAAGCCAGACGGCTGCACAGGGAGCGGCATCCGCCAGCAGAAAACACCTTCCAAACACAGGCAACGCCTCTCAGCCAACGTCCCTCGCCTCTCCTCCGGGAAAGCGGAGGGGAGGATGTGGGCATCACCATCATGCCCCCCGCCCTCCCCCGCCAGACCTTCTCGGGGAGGAGGGAGCGGTGTGTGTGTGGGGCGGGGGGGGTGGGGAGGCCTGTGCTGGATGCCCTAGGGGTGGCCCCCTCCTTCCTCTTACCACCACTTAACAGCCCTTGATCAATTGCTTGACAACTATTGGGGGCCTTGTGGCAGCATCTCCGGAATGTTTTTATTCTAACCCAGGAAGAAAGAGAAATATCTATACTAATAAAAGGGTAATATGCTAATTAGAGTGGACGTCTTCCAGATGACCTTCTGGACATCCTTCCGGACAAAGGCGCAGCAGCTGCGAAGGGCCGAGGCTCAGGCCGGCAGTGGCAGCAGCAGTAGGGAAATGGGGATGGCGCCTTCCCCTGATCTGCCAGGTCGCCTCCCGCAGAGGGAGGCTAGACTGAGGCTTAGGCCAGGGGCCGAGTCAGAGGCGGTTAGGGGCCATCAGGCTAGCAGGGGGTCAAGTTAGGCAGGCAGAGGTAGTTAGGGGCAATCAGGCCAGGAAGGCGAATGGTTAGGGGCAAGCAGTCTTGGATTGCAAGAGGAATGTCCAACTGCAGGGATTGGGTCTAAACCAGTAGTTGGACATCCCCAGAGGGGTCCTTAATTGTGAGAGGGTGCAGGCCGGGGGGCAGACTTCCCCTGCCCCCTTGCACAAATTTTGTGCACCAGGACAATAGTATATTATAAAATTGTACACCTGAAATTTACATAATGTGAATAACTAATGTCACCTTAATAAGTATAATTAAAAACACTGGCCAGGCCTGCCGGAAGTGGCGGACGGAGACCGGTGGATCCCACGACTGTGGAGGGCGAGGCGCCGCCGCCACCACGGGCCGCGAGTTTGGGAAGCTGACCCGGGTGCGGCACGTGATCACCTACAGCTTGTCGCCCTTCGAGCAGCTCGCCTTCCCGCACTACTTCAGCAAGGGCATCCCCAACGTGCTCCGCTGCATCCAGGCCTCCATCCTGCGCGTCGCGCCGCCATTTGTCGCATTTTATCTTGTCTACACATGGGGGACTGAGGAGTTTGAGAAATCCAGGAGGAAGAATCCAGCCACCTATGAAAATGACCCATGAGCAGCTCATCTGGAGGATGGTTCCCGTCTCTCCTTCCCGCACTACTTCAGCAAGGGCATCCCCAACGTGCTGCGCCGCATCCAGGCCTCCATCCTGCGCGTCGCGCCGCGTGAGTGCCTCGGGCCGGGGACGGGGGGCGGACTCGGTGCCCGGCGGGAACGCCCGCGGTCGGCAGGCGCCCGGCAACTCGCCATGCACACCCGTTCTTCTCATTGAAAATACCGCAAGGCCCCTGAACTGTCATGTCCTCGTCTCCTGTTACGGACGAGGGACCTAAGTCACAGAGAACTTGAATGGGCGGCCCAAGGTCACTTGTGTGACTCCGTCTTCCTCTGAGGTCACTTCGCCCGCTACTTGCTTGGCGGCAACTGCTTTGTGTTACAGTGAAGCAGATAGGATAGTTGCACAACATCGCGAGTTTGGTTAAGTGGTGAAGTTTATGCTGTTAATTTTATTGATTTTTTACAGAGAGGAAGGGAGAGGGATAGAGCTAGAAACATCGATGAGAGAGAGACATCGATCAGCTGCCTCCTGCACACTGGGGATGTGCCCGCAACCAAGGTACATGCCCTTGACCGGAATGGAACCTGGGACCCTTCAGTCCGCAGGCCGGCGCTCTATCCACTGAGCCAAACCGGTCAGGGCAGACCCTTTTCTTTTGGTCACTTATCAAATGGGTATGTAATGTCACCCTTCTTCTGTTTAAATCCGCACCTGATGATGTGTTCATTGGTTTTTAGAGAGGTTTTTGAAAGAAATATCAATGTGGGAAACATCGGTCGGTTGCCTCCTATAGGTGACCCGACCGGGACTCCAACCGCACCCTTCGGGGACTGCGCCCGCCTCCTGCTGGGCCGTCTGGTTTAAAAGGGTTTGTTGGAAACTAGAAACAGGAGGGCAGAATCTGTTGTGATGCAGAAAAGAGGATGGGGACTCTGTTGTCTCATATGTGCTCACTGCTTTTTCTCTCACTTTTGATTTTTAAAGCATTTGTCGCATTTTATCTTGTCTACACATGGGGGACTGAGGAGTTTGAGAAATCCAGGAGGAAGAATCCAGCCACCTATGAAAATGACCAATGAGCAGCTCATCTGGAGGATGGTTCCCGTCTCTGAAAGACCCTTCTCTGGGAGAGGAGTCTGCATTGTGTAGTGTCTTGAAGACACAATAAACTTCTTATGGGCTGCCATGTTGTGATTTTGCATTTTTGTGAGCAGAGTCCTTGGTGTGACTTGCTAATCTTCAAGTTAATGAACTCCCTTCCCCAGAAGAGCCCTGAACCGTTTTGGCTAGTCTGGGAATTTGGTGAAGGAGTGGGGCTCACCCCTTGTTCTACAGTATAATCTCCAAGAAAGTAGCTGCAGCTACTCTTGCAGGCTGGCCAGCTGTGGGTGGCATGGACTGTGGGGAGTGTTGGTTCCCCTCCCTCTGAACCTCTAACAATAATAAAACCTTAACTATGTTGTAATTTCTATGTGTCAGGCACTCTTCTTAGTCCTTTACACAAATGAGCTTTTAAACTTCACAACTACCTTTGAAATATTATTACACTCATTTTGCAGATGAGGACACAGGCACAGGGAGGGTTAACAATTTGGCCAAAATTATATAGATAGTGAAATGGTGGAGTCTGGCACTATAGTATATGTTCTTAAAGTTACACTGTACTGCCTTTTCTCCTAAGGCAGGCCTTCTGTAGTTAGCCTGAGGGGAAGTGAGCTATAAAAGGAGGGGTGAGGTGACCCCTTGACCTCTAGAGGTGCGGCAACACCCTGGCTATTTGTACCAGATTGCTAACAGTGGTTCTTAACCAGATATGCCCCATAAAGCCTAAAATATTTACTCTCTGGCCTTTTATGAAAAAAGTTTACTCCTGGAGCCTTTGAATATATATTTTGGTAGAAAAGTTTTATTTTTTTAACAAAATACTAAATATATTCATCACTGGGGCTAAACTGGAGACAACAAACAACAAATATGACACTACAGCTAAACATGGAGTCCTATACAGAAATAAGTCAAGGACAGAAAATCAGGAAAAAGCACAGGTCCTGGCCAGGTAGCTCAATTGGTTAGAGCAGCGGTTCTCAACCTGTGGGTGGCGGCCCCTTTGGGGGTTAAATGACG
>NW_006287375.1:425099-443026 GCF_000327345.1 Myotis davidii | reverse complement strand
CTAGAATCGAACCCAGGACCCTTCAGTCCACAGGCACTCACTCTATCCACTGAGCCAAACCGGCCAGGGCAAAATATTTTTTCTTGAACATTAACTTAGCAAACATTGAATAACTGCACAAATTAATAAGCATAACGCAAATAAACCTATTTTGTTCTCCGAAAGCGAAATATTTCCTGTTGCGCACACCAAGTCAGTACAACACTAATGACGTGGCAATCAGCTGCTAAAACATTCCCAGCTAGTATTATGGTGTGAAGTAAAATGGTGTGCCTGCGCATAAGGTGCATAAGGGAAATGAATGCAACATGATTATACTCATCAGTCATTAGCGAACGTAGCTCAATAATTATGTATAACAGGATGTTGTAAAAATTAAGTTATGTGGTTTCTATTAAAATGTTTCTTGCATACCATTATATTGGCTGGGCCGCAAAAATACTCATTGTGGGCCGCATGCAGCCTGCAGGCTGTGAGTTTGACATGCTTGGCTTAGAGCATCCTCCCGATATGTCAGGGTTATGGGTTCTATCCTCGGTCAGAGCACATACAAGAATCAACCAATGAATGCATGAATAAGTGGAATAACATGTTTCTCCCTTTCTAAAATCAATAAAATATTTACAATAATGTTGATTTTAGCACAAGGGAGAGAGACTGGACAGCCAGCTCCGGGGTCTTGACTGGAGACCTGCTCTGCATAGGTTTCTTGCAGGTACTTACAGGCTGTGAGGTTTTTCCAGAGCTTGGCCATATGTGTGTTCAACAGGCTGCCCATGTTGGGTTCTCCTAGCAGGCTCTGGACGGGGAGCAGGATGGTCCTGATGTCGTACAGGGCAGACCACAGATCCTTCAGGATGTGCAGGCAGATGTTACCCTGGGTGTCCGCATCAGCGTGGTAGCAGGGATAGGAACTTTGCCACAGGTGTGTTGGAAGGGTGGCCACTGGGGAGCTCTAAGGAGAGCTGGTACCTCATGTCTTCATAGACTGTGCCAGCTGCTCCATGGCTGGTCCTCACCCATTTGAAAAGGTGGTCTGATTCAGGGAAGGCAGAAATTCCTTTGTTGCCAGACATCATGGGGTCATCAGCTTCTGTAACCTCCACACTGTGCATCTCTTGCCCACAGGGCCCTCCACTGGGCTCACTCCTTCACCGGCAGCAGCGAAGCTGGCGGCAGCTGGGTTGCGGTTCTGGGAAGCTCTGGGAGGGACACAGGAACTCGGAGACCACCACTGTAACTCAAAAAGGTACCTTTTTCCTTCCGACAGCAGTTAGTGTGGTAAGGGTTGGCAGTTTTATGCTTAAGCTTCCCTGCTCCGCTTCTAGAAATTTCCTAAGTACACTTGTTGCTGGTCCAGAACGGCAACTTTCACTGCAGTTCAGCTTCTGTCTCAGGCTGCATCTTTCCTTCTTATTCTCATGATTGTTCTTGCCTTTTAGGAACCAAAGTTAAAATACTTCCAAACCTAAAAATAAAAAATTGGTAAGGTAAGCTGCATTCATTGTGAGGCAGGATAAGGAGGAATGGCTGAGTGACAGACTGGGGCCCATACCCATTTACTGTTGCTTCCTTCATGTGATATAGGCAAGAAAACTGCATTCCTGAGCTTTGAACTTGCTGCCCATAAAACAGATGTGTTAATGATTTTCCTGTTTGGCTCTTTGTCCAAATTTATTCTCAAGGCTTGCCTGAGATGCAACATATTTGGGTTGTGGGCTTTTTTGAGAATGATGAGAGCTGTGGACCAGAAGATGTAAATGTACCCATCCATAACTTTGCGTAGTTTCACAGATGCACGCACCAGGGGAGGACCACTGCCATTCATGAATCTCTCTCCCTCTCTGGTTTTAGCCCCAAGCTTCCTAGGGGAGATGGCTACCCTTTCCCCCCTTCTCGGCTTCATTTTTTAAAAGTATGTTTTTATTTATTTTAGAGAGAGAGAGGAAAGGAGAGGGAGAAGAGAAACATCAATGAGAGAAACAATTGGCTGCCTCCTGCACGCCCCTACCGGGTATGGAGCCTGCAACCTGGGCATATGCCCCTACTGAGAATCAAAACTGGCAACCTCTGGGTGCATGGGACGATGCTCAACCAAGTGAGCCACACCAGTCAAGGCATTCTTGGCTTCATTTTACCCTAAGACTTTCTTCGACTCCTTTGGAGGTACCAGCTCAAAATCAAGCTTGCCCTTTCCCAGCACTGAGCCTGTTGGTCTGAATCCTTTTTATCTCAGGAGCACCCTAAGAAGCCCTTGCCGTAAGCCCTATGTAGGCTGAGCTCCTGCTTTTAGATAAAACTGTGAAAGGCTGCTTTTAAGCCTGTCTCTTAGTAAAGAGCTATCTTTAAACTTGGAGGCACAAAGCTCTGTAGCAGGGCGCTGGGGTGGTGGTGGCTGAATGTGGTGAGTTGTCACAGCTCAGTGCTCCTGTACATGATTTGGGATCTGGGATCATTTTAAGGACTATTTGTAGAAATCCATAAAGAAAAGGAAAACTTGGGTAAAGTATCTTAAGGAAGAGGGACCACTACTGTGGGCCTCAGTATTTATAACCCACCCACCTGTCCCCCCAGCCTTCGTGCAGCTCCTTCACCTGCCGCTGGGGGCACAGCCAGTTAGTTGTTCATTTTGCCCTTCTTTCCCCCAGCAGTGCTCCTACCCGCAACAAAGGCATTCATTTCTGGGCAGCAGAATGGGAACTCTTCAATTGGCCAACAACAGTTCTGGAGATACAGGTTTGCCTAGTGCAGGCACAGAACTCTGCCAATTCCAGCCAGCAAAAAAGCGAATACATTTTGACCCTTTGTTGAAATTTCACCTAGAAAAGTTTTTCTGTTTCAGGAAAGTCGTTTTTTTATTAGGCCCCTCCTGCTCGGGGACAGCACAAAAGTTTCCAGTTACTGTTAAGCCCTAATGATCTCTCCTCCTGAAATGTTCAAACATCTGTTTGTGTCCTACACCCTCTTCCTCCTTTCATCCCAGGTGCCTACCTCCAAAGCAGGAAATCCCTGGGAGCTGTGTTCAGAGTTATCCATGCTATAAACGATCAATGCTTCAGTCTCAATTTCTTCTTGTAAATTAATCACATGAACCCTCAAATGTCAGTGCCTGAGAGGCCTCAGGGATCTCCTCCCATCTCATGGGCAGAACAAGAGGCTGAAGCCCAAGGAGGGGCTGGGCTGGCCTGTGGTCAGTTACCCCACCGAGACCCCACTCCTGCCTCCCAGCCAAGCACCCTTGTTACAGCTGAAATTGTTAGAGGCTGCTTAGGCCTCTCCCCGGAGGGAGGAACATGTAGTTATGTACTTTATTCAGCGAAACACTTGATTGCAGGGAGCCTGTGACATTTAAAATTTTTATTAACATTTTTTAATTTGATTTTGCTTGGAGTACAGGAAGGCAGAAATGGAGGATTAGGAGAAAGTACCCATCTTTGGAATGAGCAGGTTCCAAATCCCATTTGGCACATCACTCCAGGCTGATAAAGGGGAGGCTGGCGCCGAGTCCACAGACCCAACTGGCTCTAGGACATCACGTTGCTCAGTCTTTTGCTTATCTAATCAGATTTGTTCTTACCCAATGTTCACTAGGTCACCACGTAGCCTCTTCCCCACCCTACAAAGTTCCTAGTTAAGCCCCTACCTGAGGTCACCCAGAGTAAAGGGAAGGAGCAGCTAACTGGTCACAAACTCGCAGAACTGGTTAGCTGAGTTTAGCAGAGATCTGCTTCTCAGTGTTTCTGAAAGTACAGGCAGTGGTGTCTCCTTCCAGGCCTGGAACCAGGACAGACAGCTGTGGTCACAGCCTGCCCCACCCAGCTTTGAGGTCCACCATACCAGCCTCCGCTCCCTTGGCAAGAGGATTGGCGACCTTCCATTTCACCTTCAGCTGTGCCGCATCTCCTCCCCTTTTCCTCGGAGAACAGGCAGGTTCTTACCAAATATCCAGCCTCTGAAGATGAGAAGGGCATTGGAAACAGATATCAGCAAACTTTTCACAGAGACACCAGGCAGAGAAGAAATCTTACTTCATTTGTCTTGTTGGCTAACCTTTCTAGGTCACATGTAAATCTAAAGTCCCATCAACCTCTTTACTCAGAATTCACATCTTTGCCCCCAAATGTATTAAAATGCCCACGTCGTTTAATGAGTACCCATAGCTACTCATGGTTGCCCCGAGAAGCCAGCAGCAGTTCCTACTTTGGGCTTTGGAGACAGCTTCCCTGAGGCTGCAAGAAGGACATGCTCTTTAGGAGGCCCCAGGGGCCTCGTGGGAGGGAAGTCCATAACTCAAGGCTTTGCAGTATGATTTATCACCACCACACAAGGTTAGGAGCCCTTGCTCCCAACTCATTCACAGAATAAACAAGACATCAGCCTATACTCATTCATTCGAGTCACCTGTGGTTCACAAAAGTCCCACATCAGTCCTGATGGCCTTACCCCCAGGCGAGGGCAGGTAGACAAGATTTTGAACTTTCCACAGCTGGGTCTCTATTCTTCCGGGAAGATGATCGGGAGCAGAGAATTCGGGTGACAGTCAATCTACATAAATGAGGGACTGGGGCATTGCAGACCCTGCTTGCCAAAGCATTCTCCCACCGTAGGGAGATGGGGGCATTATCCAATTGCCTATAACACAATAGCTCAGTGCCTCTTTCCTAGACAAGACTGAAAGGGGTCAGCGCTATTTCTCAAGACCTCATTATTAGAATTCTATTTTGATATAAATGATCTCACTGAGCTATTTCGGAATCAAAATATGGCTAGGTGCCTGGCATCCCTCCATGTCTTCACGTGGCTTTCACAGGGAAGGGTAGTGCTGACTTTTGCTAAAATGGGTGAAAGGGTCCAAGCAGCCAACATAATCACTCAAAGTCCAGATGAGAGATCAGTAAATACAACGTGCCTGACAGGCAGGCCGTGAGCACATTCCTCTGGTAGACATTAACTTATTAAATCGATCCTGATTGCAAAAATAAACTTTGCCCCCATCTCACCTGGCATCCATAAACGAGGCACATTTCAGCCTATAAAGGTGGGAACTGTCCCTGGCGCTCAGGCTCCAACACTCCGTGTCAAGATGTGGCACCTTAAACTCTTCGCAGTGCTCATGATCTGCCTGTTACTGTTGGGCCAGGTAAGGATACGAACGTGGGCGTGCGGGGACGGTGGCACTGTAAGCAGAGCCCGAGATCCAGACTCCACCCTGAGGAATGGTTCTTCTGCTCTCAGTCTGCAGCATCCTGGGAATGACAATTCCTCCAAGATGAGCAGCAGGGTGTCAACCCTTCCACACCTGAGGTGAATTTGTCTTTGCCCCACAGATAGATGGCTCCCCAATATCGGAACTGAGTTCAGCCAAGAGAAGGATGCGGAGAATGACCCCATTTTGGAGAGGGGTTTCCCTCAGGCCCATTGGAGCCTCCTGCCGGGATGACTCCGAGTGCATCACCAGGCTATGCAGGTACTCCACAAACTTGGGAGCAGGGCTGAGCCAAAGAGGCCTGGGAAGCTGGGCCGAGATCAGCACACTCGCAGACCTAAGAATAAAGTTGGGATGGAGGACTGGAGGCTGGGAGCTCCTTGGCGAATCCCTCAGGAGTTAAGAGCCAAGGACAGTTACACAGGTGCCATGAAAGAGCGGTGCCTTTCCTCCCTGCCGTCCTCCCTGAGCGTGGACAGCTCAGACCAGAGGAAGGAAACAGATTGGCTCTGGGGACTGCTATCTTTATTCTTTATCTTAAAAACCACCTTTTCTTTTCCCTTAGAAAGAGACGCTGTTCCCTAAGTGTGGCCCAGGAATGATGGACATACCAGGGGGAAAGAGGAACAGCACTCACCTACAACAATGCTCCGTTCTATGGAATATTGGTTGACTGCGTATTGGCTGGAGACACTTAAGGGAAGCAATCTTGTGTTTTTAATATTTAAAGACAGATTATGCTTTAAATTTGTCTCCGTTTCTTCTTAGAATGTTATTTAGATGAGCATAACTAAACTTGTCAATTTAGAGTTTATTTTTCTATGTATATTATTAAAGGTCTCAAATTTGAAAATTTGGCAGTCTGAAATTTAAGCCTTTGAGTGGAAAAAGGGTCACTTTGTATACTCTAGAAAAAATACCCAAGCATTGCCTAATAATCATGTGTTGTTGCTGTTCACACTTGACCTTAGCCAAAAAGCTGAGAAGTGATGATATGTTACTTCTCAACCCTGAAAGTTAACAGTGAGTAGCAACAAAAGTAGTGAGAGTTAACCTTTTTTCAAGAAATAAAGAACATGCCTTGGCCAGTGTGGCTCATTGGTTGAGTGTCAACCATGCACTAAAAGGTAACAATTCCTGGTCAGGGCATATGCCCAGGTTGCAGGTTCGATCCCCAGTTGGGGTGCATGCAAGAGACAGCGGAGTGATGATGTTCTCTCACACTGATGTTTCTTTCTCTCCCTCTAAAAAAAACAAAAACAAATAAAAAAAAACCCCAAAATGAACAAGGTGGCAAGCTATAGGCACCAGATTAGTAATAGCTATGTGATCAGCAAGTTCCTAAACTGTGGTCCTGGATCCTAGCCCTTCACTCCCTGTACAAGAACTCTTCGGTAAGGTGCCAAAAATGGGCAATGCTGGCACTGGCTACCTGATGATGTGCCCAAGTTTGTGACTGAACAGAAGCCAGAAATGAAAGAAAATCTAGCTAAATCCTATATAATAAAAGGCTAATATGGAAATAGACGGAACAGTGGAACAATCAAACAACTGGTCGCTATGACATGCGCTGACCACCAAGGAGTGTGCGTGGAACATGGCAGGCATTGGCTGTGGTGGGATGGTGAGGCAGGTAAGTGAGGGTGCCAGACCAAGGTGGGGCACCAGTCACTGTCATCCGGGAGTGCCTCTGGTAGTAACTGAAAATTCTTTGCTCCCATGTGCTGCGATCCCACCCAGCACTCTCACCTGCTGCCAGCACCGGCCCCGCTTGCACTGCAGCAGGTGCCAGAGCTGCCGCTCATACCTGGCACCAGTCCTGATTGCTTGGGGCCATCAGCAGGTGGAAGTGGCCGCTGTCGGCCGATTGCCCCTGAGGGCTTCTCCACCTCCCACTGCTCCTGAGGGGTGATCGGGGTAGCAGCTGCCGCTATCACCCACTGACAGGGCTGGCCCCCTCCCACCCACTGCTGACACTGGCCCCAATCACTCCATGCTGTCAGCAGGTACAAGGCAGGCTGGTGCCATCAGCAAGTGGGAGCTGCAGCAGTGGAAGCAGGACTGCCAGCAGAAAGGGGCTCAGGGGCCTGGCAAGGGTGTGGAGGATGGGCCAAGACCAGCCCCTGTGCCCACTGCAGCCTCGTGGCCCACAGTTCCTTTCAAGGTGCACGAATTCGTGCACTGGGTCGCTAGTAAAACAGTAAAAGCCCAAGGCACAGAAACAGCAAAAAGGGTTTGTCTGAGATTTCTGTTAGTGCAGGGTGAATTCTGATCTATGCAAAGGGACCCATGGCTAGCAAAAGTGCATAATTTCTGTAATGAGAAAATGAGAGCAGGACTAATAGAACCAGACTTTTAAAGAAAAGTAGTACTGGGCCCTAAAACACAAAACAGAAATTACATATAAAGGGTAAATTGAGAATTGACAGTTTATAAACTTTAATACAGAAAATCTATTTGATATTTATTAAACTTAGTTTCTTCAGCTATGGTTTGGCATTATACAAAGCATCTTAATGACACAGTAGAGTTAAAAAGATCTTTACAAATTGAAATGTGATACCCTTGTCTCCAAATATTTTAATTGCCATAAATTTGTTTAAAAATACACATTAAACGCATGTTTGACACTCTAAACTTTCTATAATCTCAATACCACAAAATACATATAATATACTATACAGATGTGGAAAAATCTAGTTAGTATATAATACTTTGCTCACCATTAACAGCTTTATTATGTGAAATGCACATACTGACTTAGAAATCCTAGCTTTTGAACCCCAAAGTACCTCTGAAATTTTGACATATTGCAACAAATAAAAATCACAGTATATAATTGAAATTTTGGTTGAAAATGTCAGATGCCTAAATATTTTGGATAAAAGAAATGTAAAACAAAGATCTGGTTCATGTACAAAACAACGGCATCCAACAGACACTAACAGTACCTTTCTGTAGAATCAACAAGCCCTCTAATTTATCAGCGGCATCACCTCCCCTCCAAAACCCTCCCTGGATATCAAACCATTATTAGCCAAATAATTTTAATTTCAAATAAGATAAAAGGACTTTCAATAAATATATAAGCATTTCCATCCTCCATATATAAAATTTCTTAAAACCATTCAAACGGAGGCTAGAGGCTAGATAGAATTTTTCCTAACTGTGCTTACCAACCCCACATCTGGTCCTCAATAGTGGTGCCTTTTCAGACACTGCCACTTGGGCCAGCTCTGTTGGTGAGCCCCACCCTAACCCAACCCCAGTACTGTTGAATGCTCATGGTCAATGATTTGCCAGATGTGTGCATAAAACTGTAAAAAAGGGACACTTCTTGAACAGCTATAACAAACTCAACAGTATGGATAATTATGGCATTGATTTGAAAGGCAGCATTTCCAAAGAGATATTTTCCTAGAGAGAAATATAAGCAGGTAGAAAATTCCAATGGTTAAAAGCTGAAAAGAAACTCCACGTGGAAGCAGATAGAGGTCAAAACTGAATTATTTCTAGAATTTCTGGGAGTTCCAGCCCCCACTCCCTCCCCGCTTTGCTCATTTAGAGAGCTCTTTTGTTTCTTTTTAAGGATGGCAATGGCAATTTACGCTTAGCTGAGCAATGGTGGCAAGGAGAGGTCAGTGGCAACATTCCCAAAAGTCAACTTCCATTACAGGATGATGATTTAGGCTGCTATTTTATGACGCTAAAGATCTACAAGACTTGGTTCAGATTTGATTCTGATGCCTTATTCTGTGACCAAATCTATGAAAGAGAAGAGACTTAAATATTCTTTCCTTTCCCTTTTCTGGAGACAGTAAGTTCTTTTTAATTAACCATAGGGTTCAATTGAATAGAATCAGCATCTGCTTTACCAGCTATTAATAACTTGCTTCCTGTCACTTACCAGCTTGGTTCTAGGGTCCAGGGTGTCTAAAGTGAATTTCTCCTTCAGTGAGTATGTGAAAGATATACTCACAAACATGACCAATTTGGTCTCTCGTCACTACATATTCCAAATCATTCCATATTTCTCTCTTCTATTTATCTTATGGAAGAGCAACCTTAAATGTGCAATATTATTTATTATTGGAAAAAAATCAGCCTCTCCAACACATTGATATATGACCTGAAATGAAATCTGTGTTCCACATTAATTAGGGAACACGAGTTATAGGAGTCTATATGGATTTGAAATGCTTTCCCAATTTTCTTAGGTTTTGTTGTTGTTAAAAAAACATCACCACAATCTGCGTAAAATCAGTCATTCCAAGTAGATGTTCCTGAGACCCAGAAGCAAACTACTATAATTCAAAATACATGAGGCCATTCTGTCCAATTAGCAACTGGAAAATTAAAATCTTTCCCACCCTGTAAGAGCCCTATTATACTACAAAGGGCTCTATATATTTTAAAAGTTAATTTACTACAAATCATAGTAATTAAGTTTTAAGATCTAAAAGGAATACACATTGCACCCTTGAACATTATTCAAGGTGTCAACAAGAAAGTGTCTTAGATCAATTTAATAAATAATGTGGAAATAGTTGCACTAAGCTAAAATACTAAACACACAATTTTTGACAAACTAAGTTCATGTTTTCATACATACATACATACATATATATAAAGTGTGTATGTGTACATAGTTTTCAAATCCAAAGTTGCATACCCTCACACCTAAAAGAGTGCACAGCTACCTCTCCTCTGCACACAGGCATCTTGGACTGGAGAGACCACTGGCCGCTCTGAAACTCTATAGAGTCAAAACATTAATTTAGAACAGGTGCCTTTTGCAAGCACTTGCTTCACAATGCAAGCTCATTCAAAAAAAGGTAACTTCGCAAAGTTTCTGTCATAAAACACAAAATGATGCTATCTGAGCTGATTAAACCTTTCTTTACTCAAAAGAAACAACAATGAAAAACAATAACAGTGAAGCTAATAAAGTCACAAGTGTATCAAAGTGCAGCCCGGATGCCTAAGGAGCCATCAGTGCGAAAGCTCCTCAGCGCACAGGCGTGTATGGGCAAGTACACACGTTACTCTACATTGCTTTTTACTTTGGAGAATTAAATTAGTGATGGTCAACCTTCTCCACTCTTCAGCAACTATAATTGTAAATTTACTGGAAGTACTCATTACTTTTAAAGTCAGTTCTTGGCTACTTGCCCAGAAAAAGGTGGCACTGAGGCAAGAAGTGGGCAAAATGCTCTCCAGCAAGACTGGGCCTAGGCTGGACTGTAGAAGTTTGAGAATCAGCTGGAGGGAAGTGCTCCCCATAGCCCAACCCAGACTAACCAAGACTATTATGTAACAACTTCATCCACTGCAATCTGCTGGTTGGTTGCCTATAGAGAGTCCAATGGTGTAGGCTGCTAACTCATACAAGTGTGGTCATAAAGAGCAGTCAACAGAGTAGTTTTTAAATAGTTGCTATTTCTAGAATTAACTATATATTAAGTACAAGTCTCAGACTACTAAGTAAGTTTTTAGTCACTTGTCAAATACAGTTTTAAATGGTTGGAGAACACTGAAGATACCTACTGCGGAAGGAGGAATGGTCACCTGTAAAGGAGTCCGAAGTATGTGCTGGAGCAGATGAAGACGCAGACAGAACTTCTGAGATGGGCTCAGGAGAGGAGTGGTGTTTCCAGAGAACATTACCTTAAAGATTCAATTCTTTAGGATAGGATTTTGATCCACTGCCCATTACTACCTGGTGGGAAAAACCCACCACAGTGAAAAGCTTGATAAACTCACTCTCCCAGAATTGACACAGTTTTTAGAGAAAGAGTATCTTAGAGCAGCACCATAAAACATGCAGGAAACTCTGCTTTAACCAAACGCTGGTGTGACCCTAGAAACGCTTCTGCTGCCTCTCAGGACACAGAAGAGATTAGAACATACTGGAACTCAGAGGTGCCCACAGGCCCCTATTGCTGACTATCTAAAAGCTCAGAGGATACCTTTTCCATTTCTAGGACATCACTGCAAATAAAGGAATCAGGGTCAGAGAAGTCAGAAGGCCAGGACCTATGTCTACTGGATTAACAGTGGCAAAGTTTCTCACTGAATAACTACCATGCTCACTGAGACGTTGTCCTCTTAAAGAAAACTGTTCCTAAAACATGAAGATATCAGAGGCAATTTCTCCAAGGGAAAAAGGTGGTCAACGCAATTTATAGATATCATTCTTCAAGGATATGCAGAAACAACTTGAGGTACAAAACAGTTAAGCAGCTCTAGAAATATGAAGCCACAGGACAATGAAAGTTCTCTAGCTTCAGAAATAAGTGTAAAAGAGACTCGAAAACAGAATTCACTGCACCACTGGGCTTGGAGATTTTCTATCCCTTCTTTCCCATTTCAAGCCTTAGCAATCATCTATAAATATCAGGATAATCCTTTTTTTCTGACTGGGTGGATTCATTTTTAGAATGGGGAGAAGGACAAACTATTTTTTGAAACAGCATTACCTAATAAGTTTGACTAAGTCATGTACAAAAGCATTAGCTTTTCTGAAATAATTAATCTTTATGTGACCCTAAAGATGTAAAAGAAGAAAGAATTTAACATTGTTACTGCAGGAGATCAACCATATGGGTGATCTGGTCCTAGTATAAAACTTCATCTGTAAACAGTCCAGAGTCTTCATTTAAAGGTAAGATTTAAGGCACACCAGACATGATAGGGGCACTAAAACAAGATAGAGGAAATATTTCTCACCTTTGACTCTTATATGCACCTTATAGGAAAAGGTACAACTCTTATAGAGCTGGCTTCTTAAGCAATACCCCTACTCCCCACCCCTTCCCAAGAGCTCACATTGAACCAAGTTAGGTACTTTTCTAGTGTGAATTTTCTGATCCTATCAGAAACATATATAATTGATGAGGGCCTTCATAATACAAAGGGACTAATTACAAAACAGGTTTAAAAGGAGAAATTCATCATCTCTACATCAGGCATTAGAACTCTAAGTTGTATAACAAAAGCACACACACCAAAGCTCTAGCCCATTCCTGTATCAGTCACTGCATGCTCCTATCAGAGCATCACAATCTAGTGTGGAAGAATATTTATATAAGAATTCTGAGAGAGATTTTACCTTTTAAATATCATTAATGAAAAAGATATAGGCAGCAACTTTCAGGAGTTGGATCATCCTTTGCTCAACAGTAACTTACACTATTTAAATTTTAATAATTAGCAAAAACAAAAACAAAACAGAAAACAAACCCACCACCACCACCACATGGTTTTAGTAAAATCCATAAAGTTCAAGATTGTCCTTTTATAAAACCCTTCATTTGATATGCTTCTCCTAGAAAGTCTGCCTGCCCTCCTCTGTAATGCATTAAATGCAAGTTGTAGTCACCTTGTGATTATTAGTGTTATCAACACACGTTCACAGTTCTTGAAATAATGCATACCAAATCAGACATATTTTACACCCACGTAGAATGCTATCTTCTCATATTTAAGTGATTTTCATATGTAGAATATCCTTAATATTAAGTATAAATTCTGCATTAATAAAATTGTAGTTAATATTTGAAATATTATCAGGTAGTAGGTATAGAAAGAACATGTCCATATTTTAGATGAACCAACTGTTACTCTTAGAAGAGTGACCACAAAAAGACATTAATTGGTAACAAAGCTCCCAAAGTATATAAATAAAAATGCCTACATTACATTTATGCTAAATATTTAACAGGATAAATTTATAGGTAGAAATAATGAAGTTTTAAACTAGCCCCAATGTGGGATCTTAAATTAAAAAAATTAAAATAAATAAAATTTCGATTACTTAAGAATTGCAATTGGAATTTCAATCTTACTAATAAAGATCACCGAAACCATCTTATCAATATGCTGCAGATTTAAAAGCATTTAAATAATTTTTCATATTGGGAATATTGACAGGGTCAACTGACATGATGGCTTTGGGCTATAAAAAACAATAACACATGAACAAGGGAGGAGAACACCATTCCTCATTCTTAGTGTTGACTAGGTGGCATGTTATGGCAGTTTTCCTTCATGATGTAACACAGTGTTGTGGAGAGAATCAGAGGCAACAAGAATGTGTTCAGTTCAAGATATCAACTTGGCATCCTGGCGAAGCCAGTGCAGTCCCTGCCGGGTGTAATGAACTAGGTCTGTCATGATGCTTGCGTTAAAGATGAGAGGGCCCATTACTTTATCCAGTTCAGCAAAGAATTCTAGAAAATGAAAAACACTCATTAAATGATGTACATTGCTTTAAAATTTTTAGTCTAGACTGTAAAATAGTATTCATATGAAGTAAAAAAACACACCCTCTCAAACTAAAATAACTCTCCGTGTCTTAGAACAAGCCATCCCATAGTCTCAAGTTATATTTCCCCCTAAGTCACAAAATATTTAAATGAACTGTATGATCAGGAATTAAGTGTTATATAAGTAAGCAGAATTTCACTGATGGAAATTATAAATTGTTAGTATGTAGTAAACATTATTAAAATAGAGACCTAGTACCACAATGTGCTATTATTACTCAAAAACAATCTCTGTGTACTGTTTTTGTATAAGAAGCATGTTTCCCCGTAAGAGCTCCTGTGAAGCTTATTTATTTTTATTTTTATTTTATTAATCCTCACCCAAGGAAATTTTTCCACTGATTTTTAGGGAGAGTGGAAAGGAGGGGGAGAGGCAGAGAGAGAGAGATAAACACCAATGTCACATTGATTGGCTGCCTCCTAGACCAGGGCCGAGGATCAAGCCTGCAACCGAGGTACCTGCCC
The DNA here is from genome assembly GCF_000327345.1 of Myotis davidii. Taxonomy (NCBI): domain Eukaryota; kingdom Metazoa; phylum Chordata; class Mammalia; order Chiroptera; family Vespertilionidae; genus Myotis; species Myotis davidii. The sequence goes on along the minus strand of NW_006287375.1, from coordinate 429,028 downwards.
TTGACTGGAATCAAACCCGGAATCCTTTGGTCGAAGGCTGATGCTCTATCTACTGAGCCAAATTGGCTAGGGCGCCCTGTAAGGTTTAGACACTTTTGACAGCCTGTATCCAAGCTTTCTGCTGTAATCATATGCCATGCAACATCCCATATTATAGACAGTAGTTTAAAAATATAGGGGACAGAAATAAAAGGATTCTTCCTATGCGAACAAATACAGGCTGATGTACATGTGAGGTGGGTGTAGAGAGGAGGAGAGTAAAACAGTATCCTAACATTTGATCCCAATGCAATTTTGGGAGAAGATAAAGGGATGTAGGACTCAGACAACAAAGACAGTTGATATACATGCACAGAAAAGGGGTCATTCTCACGATAAAGCTCTCAGCCTACTTAAATAAGGCAAGAAGTGATTAAATAGTTGAGAAGGGTCCTCTTTATAGAATTCCAGCTAATTAATGTAGCAGGAATATCAGAACAGAAAATTCCTGATGCATTTTAATAAATATAAGTAGTGATCATGAATGAGTGCTAAAAGCATGAAGTTAAAGATTAATAGGGAATCTTACATTAAACTGAGTCAGGCTGATACCATATAAATGAATCAATAGTCAGATCTTATTATCACTAGAAAAGAGAAAATCATTGCACACCTTATACCAGCCGTGGGCAAACTACGGCTCACGGGCACCGGCCTGCTTGAAATGAATAAAACTAAAAAAAAAAAAAAAAAAAAAGACCGTACCCTTTTATGTAATGATGTTTACTTTGAATTTATATTAGTTCACACAAACACTCCATCCATGCTTTTGTTCCGGCCCTCCGGTCCAGTTTAAGAACCCATTGTGGCCCTTGAGTCAAAAAGTTTGCCCACCCCTGCCTTATACTATGATGTAATAGAAAATCTAGAGTGCCAACTATGAAACATTCTTATCGAAAATAATAAACTCAAAATAAAACAATAAACTCAAGTCTAACTAACCAAGCCTCAAGATATAACTATCAGCCCTGGCCAATGTGTTGAGCATCATTGGTTGAGCATCATACTATGTAGGTCGCAGGTTCAATTCCCTGTGAGGGTACATAGCCAGGTTGTGGATTTGATCCCTGCTTAGGGCACATGCAGGAGGCAACTGATTGATGTTTCTCACTCACTCTCTATCTCTCCTACTCCCTTCCTCTCTCTTTAAAATCAATGTGAACATATCCTTGGGTGAGGATTAGGAAAAAGAAAAAAAAACAGATGTAACTATCAGTATGAAGGAAATAAAGGGGACAGAGAAGAGCAAACTAAATGATACCATAAGAAAGCAATCAGTCAAATCCAGAATATGATATAGTCTATGGCCCAGTTTCTCCTTGACATCAATGGCATGACCAAAAACCAAAACAAAATACGTGAGACTGATCAATGAATGTTTAGATCCTGTCTAAACCAAATCCAATTGTTAAAAAAGGGACATATTTGAGATAACAGAAAAATCTGATGGTAGACTACATAGAAGATGATTTAAAGTAATTATTATTATTATTTTTTTAAAATATATTTTATTGACCTTTTACAGAGAGGAAGGGAGAGAGATAGAGAGCCAGAAACATCGATGAGAGAGAAACATCGATCAGCTGCCTCCTGCACATCTCCCACTGGGGAAGTGCCCGCAACCCAGGTACATGCCCTTGACCGGAATTGAACCTGGGACCTTTCAGTCCGCAGGCCGATGCTCTATCCACTGAGCCAAACCGGTCTTGGCTAAAGTAATTATTATTAATTTGGGTGGCTGTGATAAAAGCATGGTGATCATGTTTTTGAAAAGTCTATCACCTAAAGATGTATATCAAAGTGTTTAGGTGCAATGTCATAATTGGGTATGCGGGAAACCAATTCCAGCATCACAGCAGGGCTGCATCTGGGAATAGCTGAGGGCATTTCCCCAAACCTGAAAAGGGATTATTGCTTGGCTGCCAGACAGCTAAAGGGCATCTTAATCTACATGTTATTGCCTCCTACTGGCCAAACACCTGAACAGCCGTAGGCTAATTCCCCCATTCTGACAATGGACTCTGTATGAAACCCTGACCCTTTGAAGTGTGTATCTCTGCCTCACCTCAGGGCAATTTGTGTTAATAAAAACCATGCGGTCCTGAGACATGGAGACCTTTTAGACCTTAGACTTTAAGAACTTAGACCTTAGATCTTAGTTTCCTTTAAGCTAAGCTCCTCTGACTCCCAAATGCCTTTCAAAATTATGCTTCGTCTCTGGACTCCTGATACTGGAACAAGAACCCCGGCATGGGTATTTGCTTTAAAATACTCCAGGAAAAGAATGAGGGGCAAGGAGAGATGGAACATGGTTAGCAAAATGTTGTGTTGTTGAAGCTGTTTCCTTTAGTCCAGTGGTTCTCAACCTGTGGGTCGTGAGCCCTTTGGGGGTCGAATGACCTTTTCACAGGGGTCGCCTAAGACCATCGGAAAACACATATAATTACATATTGTTTTTGTGATTAATCACTATGCTTTAATTATGTTCAATTTGTAACAATGAAATTGGGGGTCACCACAACACGAGGAACTGTATTACAGGGTCGCGGCATTAGGAAGGTTGAGAATCACTGCTTTAGTCAATGGTGGAAAACTACCATGCAAAAAGGGGGAAAAGGAAGAAAAGGAAAGGAAGAAAGAGGCTACAAACTCACATCAGGGAGAAGAATAGAAAGTAAAGCTGGGGTGCCAGCTGGCGTGGCTCAGTGGTTGAGTGTTGACCTAAGAACAGGAGGTCATGGTTTGATTACTGGCCAGGACACATGCCCAGGTTACGGGTTCAATCCCATGCAGAAGGCAGCCGATCCATCATTGATGTTTCTATCTCTCTTCCCCTCTCCCTTCCTCTCTGAAATCAATAAAAATATATTTTTTTAAAAAGTAAAGTAGGGGTGTGACTGAAAAATTTCAGATTTGTAACATTTCCTGAGCAGTACTGACAATATTTAAAATATTAGAAACACATTAAAAACACAACTTTGTTAAATATTGAGGTTCCCCTTCCATTGATCTGTCACACCCCTCTTTAGGGATAGGAATCTTTCATTTTCATCTGATTATCTGTTCATATTACCAGTATTCAAATGTACTTTGTGACAAAAGGACACCTGATTGACTACTTTAGTATTTCTTTTTTAAAAAAAATATATTTTATTGATTTTTTTTACAGAGAGGAAGGAAGAGGGATAGAGAGTTAGAAACATCAATGAGAGAGAAACATCGATCAGCTGCCTCCCGCACACCCCCTACTGGGGATTTGCCCGCAACCAAGGTACATGCCCTTGACCGGAATCAAACCTGGGACCCTTCAGTCCGCAGGCCGACGCTCTATCCACTGAGCCAAACTGGTTACGGCTCTTTTTCTTTTTCTTTATATATTTTTACTGATTTCAGAAAGGAAGGGAGAGAGAGACAGAAACATCAATGATGAGAGAGAATCATTTATCAGCTGCCTCCTGCATGCCCCCTACCGGGGATTGAGCCTGCAACCTGGGCATGTGCCCTTGACTTGAACCTGGGACCCTTCAGTCTACAGGCCGATGCACTATCCAATGAGCCAAACCCACTAGGGCTACTTTAGTGTTTCTTTACAAAGGATCTATCTGAATAGATGCCACACACACATACATACTAATAACATCTACTAAAATAACATGGTATTTATATAGTACTTTTTCTTAAGGTCTTTAAATTCTTTATAATTCTCATTGTTTTTAATTTGGGAAACAAACTTGAAGTGCAAGCCTCAAATGATCTAATATTATAAAATGCTAGATGCCCTGCTGGGTTGCTCAATAGTTAGAGTGTCGGCCCAAGCACCAAGGGTCTTAGATTAAATTCCCAGTCAAAGGCACATAACCTGGGTTGCAGGTTCAGTCTCTGCCCTGATC
>NW_006287375.1:419418-424975 GCF_000327345.1 Myotis davidii | reverse complement strand
CCCCCCCCAACCCCGCCCCCACTCTCTCTCTCTAAAAAAAAAAAAACCAATGGGAAAAATATCCTGTGAAGATTGAAAATTAAATTTAAAAGAAATGCTAGAAATCTATTCATTTTGTAGTCTCTTTCATCACATGAAGTTTCTTACAATATACCTAAAAATCTAATACAAACATGCTTTCTTATAATATCCAATATGTGTATGTTGTCTGGATGTGATCCTATCCTATAGCTAATTTTACTGTTAATCATCCTAGAACAGAACATCCTGTTTTATTACTTTTATAGTACGAACAACATTTAATATATCAGAACAAAGGCAAACTGATTATCATTAACTCTATTAATAAACTAGATGATAAGCTAAAAATGCAGACCAGATACTTACTTAACTGGGCCATAAAAGTTCCTTTTAACAATTCCACCCCTCAAAGTTTCTCCAGAGACCATCCTACCTTTTTGTTCTTTGGAAAGCTGCTCAGCTTGGTCCCAAATTTCTGTGGCATAGAGGAAATTAGATGTAACCTGAACATAGCTGGCTGCCATCTGGTGGATCCTGTGTGGAATGGTCACTGAAGAACCACTTGCTGAAGCACTACTGGCCCCAGAAGAATAATTTCCTGAATTGCCTGGTGACAGCTTTGGAGAAACAGGGGAAGGCATCCCAACAGCTTTGCTACACACAAAGAAACAGGAAATTTATTCATATGGTTATAGTGAACATGACAAAATCAATGTAATACGGGCTTTTAGGAAGAGCCCATTATGAAGGTTTTTAAAATTTAAAGATTCTTTCAAACTTGAAGGGTTCTCAGGGAAGTACAATTTCTTTTAAATAAGTACTTCACTCACTAAAGACCACTGTGAATTATCATTTTATCTGGATGCTTTGTTTTAATAAATGGCAACAGAACAAGAGCTGGGAAAGAAATGCTAGTACTATAGTTCATAAGTTAGATTACCTCACTCCCAGTCCAACACTTTCAATGGGATTATATATTTAGGTAATTTTCAAACTGTTTTGTGAAAAGTTGGGTGGAATGAATAATTTAGCACCAAAAAAAATTGTGGTAGTAAATGGGAACATCTTATTTTTAATTCCATAATTTCTGGTACTTTTGTAGTTTAACCAAGTTATTCAGAGCTGACAAAGAGACAGCTTTCCCAATCAACTGTAATCATCTCAAGATTCTGTCAATTAAATATTTTTTAGAAAACACATGTTGAAAGCTGGCAGGTTCATTTTAGTACTAAAATTTGTGAAAATGCCCAAGATCATAAATAAAAAAAAGAAAAGTCAAACAAAAGTTGGAGGTGGTGGTGGGGGGAGCTATTTGTTAAGAATATTTTTATCTAGCCCTGGTGTGGCTCAGTTAGTTGAACATTGTTCTGAAACCAATAGGTTGTGGTTCAATTCCCGATTCAGGGCACATATTTGGGTTGTAGGTTCATTCCCCAATTGGGGCACACCCCATACAGAAGACAACAGATAGATGTTTCTCTCTCATCTTGATTCTCTCAGATTGATGTTTCTCTCTCTCCCTTCCCCTCTCTCTCAAATAAATAAAAACATATCCTCAGGTGAGAACTTTAAAAAACTGTTTAAAAAAAAGAAAAATTTTTATCTGCACTTTTGGCACTATAATTTGGTTAAGATAATACATAAGGGCAGAGATAAAATGTCAATTAACATAAACATACTAAGTGAATAAACTTATCCCCAAAAAAGAAGATTTATATATTTTTCCCCTTTTGGGGGGAGAGTGGGATAAAGTGATGTGGAGGTGGAGGAGAAACCACAATCATGCCTCGATTATTAAATTCTGGCATTGTCGAGACTTTAGTAAAGATAAACCCAGTGATATAAACCCAAGTAGTTACAGAAATCAACCTGTGAGAAGAGGTAAAGTGCTGTAAAATAACTCAGATTTCTGCAGGTGAAATGTCCCCTCCTCTCTAATCTTTGTAAGATTATGTTTATTATCCTATTTCAATTTATAAAAAAGATAAAATATTTAAAAATACTTAATTAGAGATAGTTTTCATTTTTTAAAAGGTTGTCATCTTACCATTTTTGGAAATTAGACCCTGACCATTCCACTTTTATATAAAAATAAGCTTGTCACAAATAATATTTTATAGAATAAAATAGACCTACCTTCCCAAGCCAGGTGATGGTGCTTGAGAATTATTATAAGAATTCTGTGGAGAAAATAAAATGTACTTAACAAAAATTTAAAAAACAACAACACTACTTATAAAGTACTAAATATATTCAAGCACTGGGCCAGAACTGATCTTAAGAAGCCTTGGAAATTAAAAACCAAAATATGTGTGTGTATGTGTGTGTGTGTGTGTGTGTGTGTAAATGTCAATAGAAAGAAGTTATAGGTAAGAGCTGGAGTGTTCTGCAGGACTTAAGTGAGACACGACGAATGAGTAAGAGACTGACAAAGAAGGGAGAAGGGAGTCATTACACATGCAAAGGCTGCAGAAAAGATAATGTATGAGACCCATAAAGTTAACCTGGAGCACAGGTTTAGATAAGGAACAAGAGCGAGAAAGATCTTGAGGACCTTATACATCAGGTAAAAAACTTGGGCTTGATCCTGTAGGCAATGGTAAGCTACTGAAGGGTTCCAAATCATAATTAGGGCAAAATTTGAGGAAGATTTATGTGTTGCTATTAAAGGAAATAACAAAGACATTTTAGAAAAATATAAGTCGTCTAAGGAAAGATGGTAGTAAAAACAAGAGACCATTTTACAAGTATAAATTAGGTTTCATGATAAAAATAGCCTACATCTAGTGAAATGGTAAGAGCTACTGAATAATGCTACATAGGTTCTACAATCAGATATATGTGCATTTAAAAACTTACAAGAAACCTCAAACTTATTTGGAAGTTCCCAAACAGTAGCTCCTCCCTTGCCATGGCAGGTAAAACATGAGGGACTTCTGGAGTAGGGATAGAAGACTATAAATTTTGTCTCCTGGCAAATGGACCCTCCTCTTTGGCACACTTACCTTCAGGTGCTCTGTCAATGTCTTTGAGTACTTCAGAGCATTTTCCTTCTTCAGTTTGAATAGCCTCAGGTACAGCAGAGACTGGCATCTCAGGCTAATCAATGAAAAAGGGCAGTTTATTTACAGGAAAATACACTCTGACCTCATCTGTACAAGCTTTGAATCATGTGCAAGAGTATAGAATTGACTCGTGAGCAGACCAAGGCATAAAGTCAACAGCACTAACTCTTAGGCAAAACCAAAAGATAGTTTTGACACATGCCCTAGAGAGGAGAAGGAAGGGAAAGATACCTAGGACTAGCTTCCTATTTGCTGACATTCAAAAATTAAAACCTCACCCACAGGACCCAACATGTCATTATAACATATGCACTTAAAAATTGAGGGGCAGACTCAATAGATCAAATTATAAGTAATCTAAAATTAAACAACAAAAACTAGGAAACTCAACTATAAATATTACAACTCTGAGGAAATACATATAAGCCTTAACATAACTTCAGTCACTTTCACTTCTCACTGGTCTTCTTTTTTTTTTGTTTGTTAATCCTCTCACCCAAGGATATTTTTCCATTGATTTTTAGAGAGTAGAAGGGAGGGGGAGAGACAGAAAGAGAGAAACATCAATGTGAGAGAGACATATCAATTAGTTGCCTCCCACATGTGCCCTGAATAAGGGCCAGGGAATCGAGCCTGCAACCAAGGTATATGCCCTTGACCGGAATCCAACCCAGGATCCTTCAGTTGCAGGCCTACATTCTATCCACTGAGTGAAACCAGCTAAGGCTCACTGGTCTTCTTTTGCTTCTTCTATAGTTTCCAGTTTCTTTCCACTATTCAGCCCTTGCATATGTTCCCTCTACCTAAAGACTAGGTCTCCCTATACTCTACTCTTTCCATTACATATACTTTTCTTTCAAACTACTTAATTCATATAGTTGTGATTATTTGATTAATGTCTGTCTCCTCACAGTAGACAGACACTATGATAAATAGGACCATGTCAGTTCTATACACAGCTATATTCCCAGCTGTTAAACATAGTGCTAGATAAATAACTATAACAAATGAACTGCTACATCTCCCTGAAATACAAGCAAACAAACCACTTTCTTTATTCTGAGAAAACTAAACATTTGTTTCCCAAGGAAAGGTATATGTGAATGGAGAGAGAGGATACAAAAAAAAAAAAAAAGAGAGCCTGGAAAACTAACCATTTAAGACAATTAGAGTTCGTATTAATCCCACTCTCCCAGGACTTTTGTCAAGAGGGCAATGGATCAGAGACTGACAACTATTAAAACCTTTCAATAGGAATTTTGAGTTATTTTCTACCTTACCCATCAAGAATAGATTTATGACTGGGTTATAGAATGTTGATTCAAGGATAATTTTCAGAAGACATACACAGCACAATTTACTAGAGAACTGCCTGAGATTCAGCAGAGGTTAGAATACACAACACTTACCAAAGTACTGTGAGTCTTTTATCTGCAGCTGTAGCATCTGGTGCCAAGTAATTCTTTAGCTTCATAGTGTATCTGTGAGTTAAAATAACAAACAAGTGACACAGTATTTTAACTTAATCTTCTGACTACCTTAGTCCTTAAAACATTAGACTCTAACCTACATAAAGGCAAAAGTACTCACTGAAGTATCTAATTCTCCTTATCCAAGGACAATAAAGGATTAAGCATCCTCCTTAGCTCTATTATATATAGTCATGCTGCTTAACGACAGGGATATGTTCATGTCGTTAGGCGATTTCATCAAGTGTTCACTTACACAAACCTAGATAGTATAGCCTACCACAGATCTAGGCTGCATGGTGTAGCCTATTGTTCCTAGGCTACAAGTTTGTACAGCATGTTACTGTACAAAATAACACAAGATTAAATCAAGTGCAAGAGAAAACAATGCAATCAAAAGATGGGGTAAACATAAGACATATAACACGTCATACTGTTTGTTTTACAGTAAATTTTTTTTAATGTAAGTAGAAAGAGTATACTTTAAAATAACGATAAGAAGTAAACACATAAACCAGTAACATTGCCATCATTAAGTAATATGTATATGGTATACTTTTATACGAGATGGGCAAGTGCAGTAGGTTTGCTTACACCAGCATCACTATAAACAAATAAGGCATTGTGCTGTGACATTATCACAGATCCACAATGCTAGGTGATAGAAATTTTTCAGTCCCATTATAATCTTACTAGAGGCCCAGTGCACAAAAATTTGTGCACTCGGGGGGGGGAGGGTAGGTCCCTCAGCCCGGCCTGTGCCCTCTCGTAGTCTGGGACCCCTCGGGAGATAACGACCTGCTGGCTTAGGCCTGCTCCCGGGTGGCAGAGGGCAGGCCCAATCCCTAGGTACAGCCCCTGGTCGGGCTCAGAGCAAGGCCGATCAGGGTGTTGGGGAACCGCCACCTCTCACACTCAAGGCAGGGCCGATGGGGAGGTCATGGCGCTACCCCGTCACACACAGAGCAGGGCCCGCGGGGGGTGTGGACAGAGCTGGGCAGC
>NW_006287375.1:415743-418815 GCF_000327345.1 Myotis davidii | reverse complement strand
ATATCACTGAAGCAAGCAAGCCTCATGTTCGCTTCAAGCTGCCTGGCTGCTGGCCGCCATCTTGGCTGGCAGTTAATTTGCGTATCTCGCTGATTAGCCAATGGGAAGGGTAGCGGAAGTACGCTAATTACCATGTTTCTCTTTTATTAGATAGGATGGGACCATCATACATGTGGTCTATCATTGACCAAAATGTTGGTATGCAGTGCATGACTGTATAATTATATCAGCCCCTTCCTAGATAGACCAGAGAAATAATATTGCCAATGATATGGCAAGTTTTCCCACTTACTTGATGAGCTCCACTGTCTCCGAATACATAGGAAATGGGGATTTGGATTCCTGAGCATTTTTCTCTAATGCATTCCCACATTCAATGAAAGATACCACAGCATCAAGATAGTATACAGCTTTCTCAAACCTGTCAGACTGAAGAAAGAAGAAAAAAATAATGAGAGCAGCACTGATGTGATATGGAAACAAACAAGTGAAGATTTAATTAAATCTAATTAAATATATAAATGTGAAGAGAATGTTTACATACCAATGCATCTGCATTATGCTTTAGCTTTTTTGCTTCTTGTAAATAATGGTCTGCTGAATAACTTCTGTAATGTAAATTTTTATTGTAAATAATGTAAATTTTTCATAAGATGACAATAGTTCATTTAAATCTCTAGCATCCCTCAGTTTTCATGTCCTCAAGAAAATGAGCAATTACTAAAACATTTGATTCACTATTTTCCTGATGTTTACATTGAGCATAAATAGGATTGGCCAACTCATGGCAAAACAGAAATCAAGCTCCCTAATATTAAATACTAACTTACCCAAGTTGTTTGAGAACTTTAGAGTAAATAAAAGATTAAATAGGAGAAATAATCTCTTATCAAAATGGAGGGGAAAACCCAACATTATTCTTACATATTTAAGAAAGCCCTTATTTTAAACAGTCATATCAGCAGCAATAAGGTTCTACCAGAAGACACATCATTCACATTCCCAACAAGAGTCATAGAGTTAACTCAGAGGAACAATACTTGGGGCTAGTGGGTGCCTTTCAAATTAAAAGCCAATTATTCTGTAGATCACAGTATGAATTCTTCTAGTCAATGACAGAAATTAAAATGAATTTCTTATATGCTGACTGGCATGATTTTTTGAATGCATAAAAAATCTTAATTTATCTCACCTGTCATCAAAGGTAAGCTTTGTTCTCCGAGGCTTTGAAGCTTCAGGATTTGGTGTAGATGTCGGACAGTTAGAGGAGCTATTTGAAGCCTTTTCCTGACCAAAAAAATATATAACTTATGTTTTAAATTGTGAGGAGATTGGACAGCTTTTAGTTTTATAGTGCCTAACTTCAGATTTATTGAAGGAAAACTGAAGGTTCTGAAAATTTAAAAAAAAAAATTCCAGATATTTCAACACTTTCTTATGTAAAAATTATATGTGTGTGATATATAAAATCACTGTGTGGTGACGGATGCTAACTAGACTTACTGTAGTGATCATTTAAAAAAATACACATATATCAAACCATCTAAAACTGATATAATATTATGTATAAAATATATGTAAATTAAAAAAATGATAAAACTATAAGAAATAGGCAAATCTGATATATTTGTAGAAATAACAGAAGTAAAACACAATTCTCTCAGTAAACAATAACAGAACTGGTAAAATATCAATCAGCATAGGAAAGGTTTGAAAACATGATTAATCTAATTAAATTATACAGATCCCTGTCCCCAATATATGTAGATGCTTCCTTTTAACCCCTAGAGTGCTGGGGAGTGCGATCGCGCTCCTGTCTTTCACCAAAAGTGCCAGGAGCTCTATCAAAGCTTCGAAATGGTGTCCAGTTCTAAGTCTGCTTTTATTAGTGATGATGATATTGCTAAATATGTCAATGTAGTAAAGGTTTCCTTAAGTTTTTGAATAAGTAACTTCATTTACTTGTGATTCATAATTTTTTTCCTAAACTGCTGTAAAATCAGCAAAAATGCCTTGGCAATTTTAGCATAGTTCCTAGGATACTGGTTGGCACTCAAAGGGTTAAGCAAATATTTAATATTAGAAAAATCTTCCATGTACTTTAGAAATATAAAGCTAATCTTAACAAATTTTAAGATTGCTACCCTGCAGATCACTCTCCAGTTCCAATGCAATTAAGGTAGAAGGACTAACCAAAAGATAACTAGAAAATCTCTGTATGTTTGGAAATTGAGTAAGGATTTTTTTTTAAAATATATTTTATTGATTTTTTACAGAGAGGAAGGGAGAGAGATAGAGAGTTAGAAACATCGATGAGAGAGAAACATCGATCAGCTGCCTCCTGCACATCTCCCACTGGGAATGTACCTGCAACCAAGATACATGCCCTTGACCGGAATCGAACCTGGGACCCTTCAGTCCGCAGGCCGACGCTCTATCCACTGAGCCAAACCACTTTTGGCGAGTAAGGTACTTTTAAGTAACTCTTTGATCTAAGATGAAATCACAAGAAATTAGAAAACATTTTAAATTATGTTATAAAAACATTATATACCAAAACTTGTGCAATGCAGCTAAAGCAGTATTTAAAGGGAAATAAATAGTCTAACTGTTCATATTGGGGGAATGGGGGGAGGCTTAAAATTAATTTAAAAATTAATGAAATATTCATCTCTAAAAGTTAGTAAAAAGAATAATAAAACAAACAAAAAGAATAAAAAAAGAAATTATATAGATAAGAGTATGGCCTGGTTGGTGTAACTCAGTGGTTGAGCATCGACCCATGAACCAAGAAGTCCCCAGTTTGATTTCTGGTCAGGGCACATGCCTGGATTGCAGTCTCCATCCCCAGTAGCCCCGGGGGTCTGCGAGAGGCAATCAATTAATGTTTCTCTCTCATCCTTTTCTCTCTCCCTTTCCCTCTCCCTTCCTCCCTCTCTAAAATCAATTCAAAAACATTTACAAAAAAGAGTATAAATTAATGAAATAGAAAACAAAATAAATTACAGAGCATCAACAAAAACAAAGGCTATTTTTTGAAAAGACAAGTAAAATAGATAAGCTTCTTGAGAG
>NW_006287375.1:411058-415710 GCF_000327345.1 Myotis davidii | reverse complement strand
AAGAGATGGCACACAGCTAATATTAAGAGCATGAGAGGAACATAAGTAGAGATGTTACAGATATTAAAAACATAAGGAGACACAATTGAATAGCTATATATCATTTAAAAAATTTGAGATGAGTAAAAAATCTAGAAAAAAACAAAATAAAAATTATATGAAATTTTGGTCTGTCATATTAATTTTTCTCTAGTTGATATAAGAAATAGCATGTTTTCTAACTAAATTAAAGATTTTTCTTTCATAAATCCATACATAATTGTTTAAACTGGAAATTGCCAAGACTAAGTAATTTTAACAACTGCCATAAGATCTTAAAATTAAAGTGATCAGAGCCTCTATTTTATAGTTTGTTGATAACAACAGAGTACCAAATATCCCCATTTGATCCAACAAATATTTCTTGATTACCCAGTAAGTTCAACACTGGACAAAACACAAAACAAGATACAAATCCCTGCTTTCAAGAAGCTAATGAACCAATAAGGAAGAGATACAGGCAGTGAGTTTTACCTATGAGATTAACAGAAGCCAAATGGGCAGGCGAGCTATTGAGTAAGTGCTTAAAAATAAAAAAAAATAAAAAGATAATAGGTTTCACGAAATAAGCATATAGGCCCCAAATCCTACAATTAAAGGAGAAGAAAAGAGAGAAAGAGCCAAAAAGCAGATATGCAGAGATCTGGAGCAGTGAAGGAAGCCAACAGGACACTCAGGTTCCAGAGGATACTAGGACCAACTCTAAACTACTACAGAAAGGTGTCCAGCTAGAGAAAAGGCCTTCTGTCAATTTCCATTTGAGACACTTTGTTCACAATTAAAATTACCTCAATTTAACAGACTTAATTACCACATTTAGTGAATAGGACTAACTGCTTTCATCTAATTTTTCAACTCTCAAACCTTTGCTACTTAAGTTACAAATAATCCAGTGAATTATATTCTTAAAAATATAGGTATTTTCTTAATTTTGTCATAGAGTTTGCTCCTGGATCAGAACAATTTAGAAAGCAATGCAAATAAAGATTGATTTTTATTTATTTGCATTGAGGGTGACAGATCAAAGAAGCTTTTTCAAAACTGCACTAATTTCCATCCACATACATTAAGAATAGTCCCCTCCATATGATCAGGCTTTAGAAATAATTCCAGTGTTAGCTCAAAGAATGTTTTTCTTCACAAATCAAAGCCAAATGGTTGCTTTGTCATTTTATGTAATATGACTTGCTTATGAAATCCAATTTTTAAAAATCTGAAGCCAATTTCAAACCATAGAGAAGCAATCGGAACTATTTATAATTTGATCATAATCAACTGTTTTCCCACAACCAATTCTTCCAATTATGGTTTTCTATCTTAATTACTAGGCATGTAGCCAGCTGACTTGCTGCTTTCATAGTCTTAGATCACTGCATTAGTTTATTATCAAGAACATGACATTTTAAGATTAAAAATGCACAGATTTAGAAATTTAATGAGATGTTTACAAAATTTTCAAAGTACAGCGTCACCTTGGAGAAGTCACATGGCAATGAAATTGATTTTCAAGACTAAGGCCCCCAGTTTCTTACCTTGGCCTCCTTAGAGCTACTGGAAGTCTTCCCTTCAGTTTTTTTCTGTTTTGACGTGGAGGAACTGTTTTTGCTGCTGCCACTATTCTCCTTGTTGCTGTTATTACTTGACTTTAAGGAAGAAGACTGACTAATGGTCCTCTTCCGAGAGCCATGCTCCGTTTTTGGATCTTTTGAAGGAACAGGCCCAGCAGGAGAAGGCAACAGATCTTTTTCTTTTGCCACACTCTGTTTAGATGACCTGCCAAACCAAACAAATGCCCTCATTTCTCCACACAGTCATAGGGGCAATGGAGTTTTTTCATTTCTCTTTGCTTTCAAGACAAATTTGCTGTAACCTATGATATAACTAGGACATATGGTTTTTGCAAAACAAATCTGTAAATTTCATAATTGCGTGCATCTTGTCAGGCTTTCCCCTGCCATGGTTATACACCAATGCCTAACCCTTGGCCTGCCACACAACAAGTATTCATAAATACTAGTTGAATAACAACAAAAAGATGATGGTGAATGAAGATATTAATGCTCATAAATTAGCAATTAGTCTCTTGCAAGTTACAGATAAACTTATCTAGCCAGAAAGTTGTAAAGCTTTACTTTCTTACCTTACTCAGCCCTAACTCCACCAAAAAAAGAGCAGAGAAAAAAGTGACTAAACCTTAAATGCTTTCCATCCCTGTTAACTAAAAGCAAAAGCCCCCACTATCTGGTGTATGTTATGTGTATACATATATATAATATATATTTGCTAAAAGGAATATTCTAAGATAATGTTAGGAAGCCCAACAGCAAATTACAAACATATAGTAACACACGTCTAACATGTTTTAGGTACATACTCTCTGTTGCTGGGTGGTTTGTGGCCTGCTAAGTTCTTTTCCTCTGTTTTGGGTTTCTTGCTGTCATTGGCTCGGTTATCATCTTCATTCTGGATGAAAACAGAAAAAGTTGCTAGGTTTGAACTTTATAAATTCCAGAACCAGTCATCCCCAAAAAGTTTATCCCTGAAAAACTTCAGTAAGAGAACAAATGTGAAACAAAAGAATTCATTTAAACAATGTTTAGTGAAGAAGGTTTTAAGGCTGAGTAGAAGTCTCCTATTTTAGATAAACAGAGCCCAAATATTAAAATAAATTTCCTGTAGTCTTTTGGGGTGGGGGGAGGGTGTGTGAAATTAAAATTAAGATATAATTCACATATCATAAAATTCAATCTTTGAAAGCACACAGTTCAATGGCTTTTATTATATTCAGAGTTGTACAACCAGGGCAACAACCAATTTTAGACCATTTTCATCATCTTAAAAAAGTCACCCTATACCCATTAGTAGTCACTCCCTATTGTCTCCACCTCCAGACACTAGCAACCATTAATCTATACATTTTGTCTTTATGAATTTGCATATTCTAGACAGTTCATATAAATGAAATCATATACCGGTGCCATTTTGTATCTGGCTCCCTTAGCATAACATTTTTATTTATTTTTAAATATATTTTTATTGATTTGAGAGAGGAAGGGGGAGAAAGGGAGAGATAGAAACATCAATGATGAGAGAGAATAATAATAATTGATTGGCTGCCTTCTCCACAGCCCTACTGGGGATCAAGCCCACAACCGGGGCATGTGCCCTGACCTGGAATTGAACCAGCAACCCTTTGGTACACAGGACAACACCCTGAGCCACAGTGGCCAGGGCTGACTTACAAGTACTGATATAGAAAACTTGGGAGGAATATGTAAAAGTGAGATTTAAGGGAGGGGAGGAGATATGGGATACTCCTTTAGAGGAAGGGGATATTTTCTTGTAAATAATACAGCTTTAAGCAAAAGAGTAAAAAAGGCTGATGTGGCTCAGTTGACTGAGTGCCCTCCCATACACCAAAATGTTTCCAGTTCATCCAATTCCTTATCTGGGCACATACCCAGGTTTTGAGTTCAGTCCCGTCACATGCATATGGGAAGCAACTGATGGATGTTTCTCTCCCTCTTTCTCTCTCTCCCTCCTCCTTTCTCTCTCTCTCTCTCAAATCAATAAAAACATATTTAAAAAAAGAATAAAAAGGACCTTCATTTTCTCTACTATATTTTAAACATTTGAAAATCTTATAAAGAACATGTATTATGTGTTAAGCATAAAAGGACCATATTTTTATTCAATATATTAGCTTTCTAAAAAGTAAAGCCTATCATATACAAGCTCTTATTTCATGTAATTCTATGAATTAAACCCATAATCATATCTAACAATTCAAGGCTATGGACTATAGAGGCCAGTTGCCCTAAAGAGCTTACTAGTTGAATAAAGCTGCCCTACACCACAATAAGGGAAATCATTAGCTATAACATAGTACTGAAATTCAAGTTTTCTAGAAATTCAAATTTTAAAATATCTTCACCTTATGAAGATACAAAAAAAGGAGACACAAGTATTATTCTAATTTGTCCAAATATATCTCATCATGCACATAGTACTGTGGTTTTTAGAAAAAGAGAGAAAAAAACCCTCTAACTCACTTCGTTTTAAGAAAATGCGGGGGGTAGGGGAGGCCAGGGTAAGGTCAATGGGGGTGGGGGGAGACATACGTACTACTATTTGTAATACTTTAAACAATAAAATAAAATTTAAAAAAATATAACATTTTTTTTAAAAATTAAAAATTGAATGTTGGATTCGGGAGAAAAAAAAGAAAACGCTGTATTCTTCCTATCCTCCTACATGAAATTCTCAAAGTCAAGTGCGAATGGAGTATTGTTCTGAGACCATCTGGTACCTATCTGTTCACCTGTTCACGCTTTCAGTCTTTTAGTCATACTAGAGGCCCGGTGCACAAAAATTTGTGCACTCGGGGGGTGGGGGGTGGGGAAGTCCCTCAACCCAGCCTGTGCCCTCTCGCAGTCTGGGACCGGGATGACCATGTCCACCTGCTGGCTTAGGCCCGCTCCCTGGGGGATAGGGCCCAAGCTGGCAGTCAGACATCCCTCTGGCAGCCTGGCAGCCCTCGGGGAATGTCCACTTACCAGCAGGGTGAAGACCTAAGCTGCAGTCGGAGATCCTTACTGCTGCTGAGGCGGGAG
>NW_006287375.1:405884-410809 GCF_000327345.1 Myotis davidii | reverse complement strand
CTGAAAGCAGGTATCTGGGCTTTGTTTAGCTTCTATAATTGAAACACTGTTGCAACTCCAGCTCTGAGGCCTGGCTGGCGGAAAGCAGGTTTCTGGGGACTGTTTAGCTTCTATAATTGCAACATAGTTGCTTAGAGTGCAGCTCAACGCTGGGCAGCGGCAGGCGGGGAACCTTGGCTTCCTCCATCACTGGAGCAAGCAAGCCTCCTGTTCGCTTCAGCTGTGTGGCTTCCGGCTGCCATCTTGGTTGGCAGTTAATTTGCATATTGCCCTGATTAGCCAATGGGAAGCGTGTTGGAGGTAAGGGTAATTACCATGTTTGTTTATTATTAGATAGGATTCACATCTATGTTCAGGAAATTACACTATTCTTCAAAACAGATTATTAAAATTTATTTTCCTCTAAAAATTCCTAACTAGAACTGAAAAATTCCTCACAAGAACTGAAAAGAGTAGGCTATTTTTCTCAAAGAACCTCCATTAAATATGTAAGTTGTTCAACTCTCTATATGTCTATTATCCTCCCATTATATATCTATTATCCTCCAATCATAGACATTGTGAGCTTTCACATTTCCTGGGTCTAAAAAAACCTGACCTTAAATATATACACCAAGATTCATTTCTAAATCCAAATTATCTTGGAAGTATTTAGAGAGCTATGTGCCAGCAGAAGTTTTAGTTCTGAACTTGCAGTTATGGGTGTTTGAAAAAAGAAAAGAGCTGGGCAGAGTTATGTACAATGGATTGGTGAAATTAAGGATGTGTCAAAATCGGTGAGACAATTTTTTAGCTGGAATTAGTAATTTAAAAGATGCAACTTGGTTTGTGTATAAAAGAGAAGTGTGACAACCTGGAGAGTACATATCCCAACTAAAGACATTTCAACCCAAAATCTGAAGGACCCTGTGAAGGCGTTTACAATCTCTGCTTCTCTCTCACCTTTACACTGTCCAGCACACTCTCTGGACAGAAACACTAGCTCATTTCTGACCTAATTAGAAACTATGCTGCTTTACAAAAGGAGACAGGCAGAGGTACAGTGGTCTTTAGAAGACTGTTGTATCTGAAGCCACAACTGGGCGTTGGGTTAACCTCTATTTCTCTCACAGCTATGACTTAACTAGTTATTTTTGGCTGAGATTTCCACTGCATTTCAGATTCTGATGTTGAAAAATAAAAACAACAACAAAACTCTTTACAAACCTTATGTTTCCTCTTGCCTTTATTGGAAACTTTTTCTGAGGCTTGTTTCTGAGCCTCTCTTGTGTGCTTCTCTGGCACATTTTTCTTTTCCCCCTTCGGTGGCTCTGTTTCTTTGTAAGGCTTTCCTGGTATTCTAGTCAAGAGATTCAGGTCAATCTTCACAATAAGTGGATACCTATCATCAGGCTCACTGAGGGGTGAAAGAAGTTCCTTCTCTTCCATAGGAGAGAACATTCGTTGCCGAAAAAAGCTATCTTCTTCCTCCACTGAGGAGGGTTTAACGGGAGTCCTATTACTCTCAGGGTACTTAGGAGTTTGTGAGGAAGGAGGAAGGCTCTCGCTTTCATCTGAATCTGAGGATGAGGTATCTGTTTCTATGATTTCCCTTGACTTCTGGGAAGATTTACTTGTGGACTTGTATTTCTTTTTCTCTGCTGAAGGGCGAGGGGAAGATTTGGACTCCTTTTTTATGTTGGGTTTCCTCGAGCCTTTGGTGGCTGCTTTGTGTCTGCTGGAGGGCATGCTGGTAGCCATGTCTACGGGAGTTTCACTTTCTATCTTCAAGCCTCCTCGGGGTTCTTCAGCAGCTGTCTTCTCGGTCTTTTTGGGTTGTTTTTTGCCTACAGTTCTCCTCTGTGTTGTACTGTCACTCTGTGCAGGAGACTTCTGCCTCCCACGCCCACTTTCTGATCCCTTTTGAGCAGTTTTAGAGTCTCGTCCAGGAGTAGCAGAACTTGTTTCTTTAGACCCACCTGGGTCAGTGTAGCTATTCCCAGTGCCCTGTTCTCGGCCTTCCTTTTTATAGCCTTGAGATGATGGGATGTTACTGTCCACAGAAGAAGCTGGTGACACTTTATGTGGGTTCACTTTATTCAACCAGTTATCAAGTTGCCATTTGTTTGTTGGTGGTGGTTCAGGCTGAAAAACAGAGAAATAAGTATGCTTTTTTTCTACACTGAAGCTTTTTCCCTCCTTTACAATCTCAGGAAGAGGAAAAACATAATGCCTAATGCCTCAAAGGTTATTTGTTTTTTCATAGTTCTGTGTGAACCAAGGTATAGGGCTGAATATTGCCTATCACATCTAAATACCTGAATGAGAAGATATAAGCTGAATTAAGTATTCCTATCAGGAATCCATCTTTAAAGGCAAAATTTTAAAAGATCATATAGTAACCAGAAAGTAAACAAATGATGTAGGTACCAACAGAGATTTTTAATCACATTATATCAACCTACAATAAAACTATAAGACTCTTTTTATCTACAATGACTACAATAACATAAATTAACATGTTAAGACACAAAAATAAAGACCAAACCAAAAAAATCCAATATTTTCATGACCTGAAATATGACCTCAAGTAGTTCCTAACTAGACCAAATGTTTGTTCAAATAAAAAGAAAACTGAAGTACCTAGTTTTCCTACAAGATAGTTCAATTTCTTTTTGTCAGAATATGTAACCTACTTTCCTTCACCTTTTATATTTGAGTCAGGTTTCAACAGGCATCACCAGGGGCCTTGAGAGGGCCTATGGAAAATACCCCTCCCTCCCTCTCACCTCAGGAGATGCACTCTGAGATGGCTCATTTGCCTCACTGTCACTGGAACTACTTTCACTCTCTGAATCAGATCCAGAGCTGCTTTCAGATCCACTGTGGCTGCTAGAATCATCCCTGGAGTTATCTGCTCCTTCACTATTATGGTGTGAAGGTTCAGAGTTACTAAAAGAGATAAAACACATAAATGACCAAACATTTCTTTTCTTTTTTACAATGACAACAGGAAAACATTCAAATCTGACAACCAATTTTAAGAAATAAAAGAATGCCTACCTTCCTGGTGTACTCCTTGGCATTGTCTTGTCACAATCCTAAAATTAAAACATGAGAAGAAATCCATGAAGGAAAAAAATGGAACTCCACCTACTTAATATGAACAATATCTGAACGTTTCATAAAAAAACTGGTTGCTCTAATGTATGCATCAATGTTTACTTAACACAACATACTGTTTTAAGTTAAAGAATAACTAATTACAGTGGGGCCTTGACTTACGAGTGTCCCGACTAACGAGTTTTTTGAGATACCACCTGTCTCTGCCGATTTTTTGCATTGAGTTGACAGAGTAATTTGAGTTAACGAGCTCCTTAAGGAGCTCAATCTCGGAACGAACTAAACTCGTAAGTCAAGGCCCCACTGTACCAGGATAAGAGGAAAAGCTTTGTTAACAGTTCTTGTCAGCAACCTCATGCTTCATGAGTATGTTCTGATCCCTGATAAGTATTAAGAAAAAGCCAAGATTTTGGCTTTGGCCGGGTGGTTCCGTTTGTTGGAATGTGGTCTCACACACCAAAAGGTTTCAGATTTGATTCCCGGTCAGAACACATGCCTAGGTTTCAGGTTTGATCCCAGGTTGGGGAGCGTATGGGAAGGCAATGGATGGATGTTTCTCTCTCTAAAATCATTAAAAATATATCCTTGGGTGAGAATTAAACAGCAACAAAATTTTTTTAATGGAGGTGTAAAGACAGAGCAGAAAAGTATAATATTCCAATGTTAGCAGAATATATTCTTAAATTAAAATTCTTATTAAAAAAAACAATGAAAACAAATACTGAATGAGACTGGCAAAATCATGTAGTAGTAGACACACCTGTTCCCCATCACTGTCTTCACTGCTGCTTAGCTTTAAGTCATCTTTTAACATACTAAAGGGAAAAGGCAGAAAGGGTTATTATTTTTGGAACAGTTTCTCATGGCATACCAGAGTATTAAATATCTACTAAGAATTCTACAAATAATCACTGTGGTAGCCAAATAGTCAATTGAAAAACAAAGAAAAGAATCACTAAGTCTTATTCTGTCTGGTTTGGTTCATATTCAGAGTAATAATTGAGAAATAAGTAATTTAAAATTTCAGAAACTCCAACTTTTCCATAAGTAATATATTCATTTTTCTATTCTAATTAAACAAAAGCCACCTTCTAGAAACTCTTATACTCACTTTTGTTAACTCTAATTTTTCTCTAATTGCATATACACACACACATTATTTATTAAAACAAATTATCATACTCATACCCAACAGTCCACTAGAGAGATATAGCTACTAAAAAGAAGGAAGATAAAATAGAAGCACCAGTAATTCTCTTTCATTGTCCATAATGTTCCATAAAGAGATTTGTACAATTGGGTAATTGTGTAAACCAGAACACAAAAATCAAAGTTCTAGTTCATAAATGCTTCACTATGAAAGATGAGTGTCCTGTATAAGAAGTAACGATTATGGGTAAGAAATTTGGCTATACCATAAAAATGACCATGTATATGTTAAAAATAAACTCTAGGTTCCAAATCTTCCTTGATCAAAATTCAAATAAATTTAGAAAACAAAAAGACATATTTTTTCTTAAGGCCATAACATCAAAATTAAAATCTGAGCCCAGTTGGCATAATTCAGTGGTTGAGCGTTGACCTATGAACCAGGTCACGGTTTCATTCCCAGTTAGAGCACATGACCGGGTTGCAGGCTTGATCCCTAGTGTGAGGTGTGCATAGTTAGCTGGGTCAACGATTCTCTCTCATCATTGATGTTTCCATCTCTCTCTCCCTCTCCCTTCCTCTCTGAAATAAATTAAAAAAAAATTTTTTTTTAAAGGAGCACACATTCCGTGTTCATTTAAGCAACCAGCAGACATATATTCACACCCACTGAC
>NW_006287375.1:402773-405851 GCF_000327345.1 Myotis davidii | reverse complement strand
TCCTCTCTGAAATCAATATATTAAAAAAAAATTAAAACATGGGAAAACTCCGTGTCTTTTTACAGAAGAGGAAAAATTAATACAAAGAGTAGGGAGAACTACAACTGGAAAAAAGTTTTAATTTTTTTTTTTTTAAATATATATTTTATTGATTTTTTACAGAGAGGAAGGGAGAGAGATAGAGAGCTGGAAACATCGATGAGAGAGAAACATTGACCAACTGCCTCCTGCACACCTCCTACTGGGGATGTGCCCGCAACCCAGGTACATGCCCTTGACCGGAATCGAACCTGGGACCTTTCAGTCCGCAGGCCAACGCTCTATCCACTGAGCCAAACCGGTTTCGGCAAAGTTTTAATTTTTCATTACTAGTAGTTCCATTACTTTTCTTAAAATTTTATGGCAGTCTCCAATCAGTGGGAGAAAAATTTTTTACCCTAATAACTACTTACACTTTCCCCTCAAAGCTTAACCTGAGTTTCTAAATCTGACCCCAAATTCTGATTATCACATAAAAAAATAGAAACAAAGTTAGCAGATGATAATAGAATTAAGTGTTTTAAGACTGGCCCAATTAAATGGGACAGAAAAAAAGTTTTCTTTTGGACAAGGGCTTAGTGCATTTCTATGACTGATTTCCTCTAAGCAAATAACTTACTTTGAATTCCCCTCAGCCTTTTATAATTTAATAATGCAGCTCAATGAACCTATTCACATGTGAACATGTCAAAGTTTTTACCAGACTACTCAAGGTCCCGCTTGCTTTTCCCTCAATAACCCAAAATGACATGCACATATATGGTAAGCCCCCATTAGTTCTTTGCATATAAAAATGTATGATAAATAGGAATATATTTTTAATTCTTCAGCAGTGAAGTGGGACTTGTTGCATTCATATATTTTCATTCTCACTCAGGTCTCATCATGGTCACCTGAAGAGGCTGAGATTATTAATATAAATTGTGGTTATGGCATAGAGCTGACACTATTTCTGGCCAGTTTCTTTAGAACTTTTTTTTATGCACACAAATGACTTGTGGTCTCAGGAATTCATTTTTTTCAATTTAAATTCTTTATTGTTGGAAGTATTACTTAAGTCACCTTTTTCCCCCATTGACCTCTACCCAGTCACTCCCATCCCCCAGCACATGCCCTCACCCCCCTATATCTGTGTCCATTGGAGGAGTTCATTCTGGAATTTATTATCACCTAATACACTACCCTATTACATTTTGATGTTTTCTCTAGGTTCTGCCTACAAAATGAAAGTAGGGAAACTTAACAGTTCAAACTACGTTGTTTTAATATTCTACATTTAGAGGTTAAATGGAGGGCCTACTAAGAAGAATCCTGTCTTTTTTAATGTTTTCTTTATTAAAAACAAATTATCAGCACACACTCAGCACAATACACACATGCCTAAGAGATGATTAGAGCAGAGGTAAGCAAACTATGGCCCACAAACCAAATCCAGACCACCACCTATTTATAAAGAAAGGTCTATAGAACGTAGCCAAGGACTACGTTCATAAATACCCATGATCTGTAGCAACTTTCATGCTATGATGGCAGAGCTGAATAGCTGACATGGAGACCATCTGAACCTTAAAACCTAAATGCCTAAATATTTCACTCTCTAGCCCTTTACATGAAAGTTTGCCAAACCCTGCCTTAAAAGATTAAGCACACTTTTCTAAGTATTGTTCTAAATATCCAGATATTTACTACATGCAGACGTTTAGCAAAAAAGACAAACATTAAACTTATTAAGCAATAAACTTACGATTTAGACTGATGCCCATTTGAGGTTTTAGAAGAAGGATTATATCTTTCTAAAATAAAAAGAAGGCAGAAATCAGCAACTGAACTAGGGCTATTTAGATTATAAAATATCAAAATACCCTCAAGGAAATATAAGTCAAAATAACAAGATATAATTCTTCATTCATCAAATTTGTAACACTTTAAAGTCCAATAATATGAGATACTAGTGGAAATAGGCATGCTCATATGCTGTTGGTAGAACTATAAACTCATGCAATCTTTTTGGAGGGTAATCTGGTAATATTATCTACTCGATACTGTTAAATGCACATATCCACTGACTTAGCAATTATGATAAAAGAAATTTACCTTGCACGTATATCTGGAGGAATACATAAACATAAACACATACGTGGATGCTTATTACAGTATAGTTTGTAACAGCAAAATCTGGAAACAAATGTCCCTCAAGAAGGGACTAGTTAAACAAATTATGGTACTTTCATACAATATAAACACAATTTTAATGCTAAAAAGAATGAACTAGAGCTTTATACTGATACAAAAACAGCTCTAAAATAAATTAAGTGAACAACACAGGTAATAAAGAGTAGGTGCAGCTTATGATCCCATTTGCCAATAGTTAGCTTTGGGAAGAGACAATGGGGGTTGGGGGTAGAACTAAGAATGAGATATTCTTAAATGATTTTAAGAGAGAAAATGTAAATTCTCTGCTCTATTTTCTATATAATCACAATGTCAGGTCCCTTTTTCCTGTAACTACAGCTTTAACACTGAAGTAAGAAATAGATACATAAACTTTGCTAACATTAAAAGGAATATTCTTCTAGTTTTGACTTTAAGATCACTAAAGATAACACAATAAGTATCAAAAGTTCCATATTTTTAGCTCCCAAAATAGCTTATTACTAGTATAAATCTATCTTACTTAAGAAGGTATTGCTCTTGACAAAAAGAATCTTTGTTTTGTTACAGAACTATATAATGAAGCCTAGACATTTGCTACAGTTCGTGACCTTACCCTAATCTTATCACCAGCCATCAGACCTTGGGACCATGCTTGAATTCCCTAAGGCAGGGGTGGGCAACCTCTGGCACGTGTACCAAACATGGCACGCCAGTAACTTTTGCTGGCATGAGAAACCCTCTCTTAAAATCTTGTTTATAATTTTTTTCTTAATATCGACTTTTTTATTTTTCAGATAAATTCAGTGTGGGTGCATCTTAGATAAATAAATAATTTTACATAACAAGTTATCTTAAAGACCATAGACATGGGTTGACGAGAGAGAG
>NW_006287375.1:386509-402728 GCF_000327345.1 Myotis davidii | reverse complement strand
TCAGTGCACATGTATACATTAAATAATAAATGTATTTTTTATCACCATATACTGTGTTTTTGTTGCTCGAATGAATTTTATTATTTCTTCAAGGTTCTTCACATACGTACACTTTAAGAGATATCAAGTAGGCGTAACATGTTCTCAAAAAATTAGGGTTGGCACGCAGAAGAATTTTGAGTCAGAGATTTTGCTGGTTTTGGCACTCACAAAAAGGTTGCCCACCCCTGCCCTAAGGCTATCTTCCTCTCAAGTTCCTCTGAGAGGCCAAGAAAGAGTAGGTGGAGGGGGATTGTGTAGCAGACCGCAGACTTTATTCCCAGACAAAAAGAATAAATGAAAATACAAATAGGAGAAGAGCCATTATAAGCTACAGTGACCCTATGGAATTTTGCTACCATAGAACCAAGTATCTTCATGAAGAAAATGGAAAGACAGAATGGCTCTTGGTTTTATAAGGTGTCAATCAAATTGAATTCATGAACTTTGTAGTTCAAGTACTTAGTAATAAAAAGTTTTGATCTCCAATGAGCCATAATTCTTCATTTTTTAAAGCATATCAAGATTCAGTTGAATCCATTACTAATCATTAGATGATAAAATTGGGATAAGATATGCAAAAAATTATTAAAGCAATATATGCTGTACCATGAGAAAGGAAAAGTACAAGAAAACCAAAAGTAAAAGAAATACTCACTTTGTTCTCCAGGGCCAAAGTTGGATTGCTGAGTCTCCTATAATAAATGGGATATAAATTATATAGTAACATTATATGAATTAAATTATTCAATTCCAGCTAATTCAATGAAAAAGTATGTTGAGTTCCTAAGAATACATAACAGAAACACAAAAGAATTTAATGATTCCATCTGATCAGCCTCAGCAATTTTGTAGTCAATAATGAACTTTCCCAGAGCTTAATACAGAAAGCAACCTAATAGTGTTTCTTTAGCATTCATTTCTTTTCAGCAGCATCCATGATACCCATATCCTAATTTAGAGACCTGGAAAAGCAAATGATTTAAATTTAAGATTCTTGATCTTAAGAAAGTGTTTATTTCTTTTTCTTTTTCTTTATTTATTTTTTAGTTTTTTATTTTTAAATATATTTTATTGATTTTTTACAGAGAGGAAGGGAGAGAGATAGACAGTTAGAAACATCGATGAGAGAGAAACATTGATCAGCTGCCTCCTGCACATCTCCCACTGGGGATGTGCCCGCAACCCAGGTACATGCCCCCGACTGGAATTGAACCTGGGACCCCTCAGTCCGCAGGCCGACGCTCCATCCACTGAGCCAAACCGGCTTCGGTTCTTTTTCTTTTTAAAAAGGTAATACCAAAGACTGTATACTAGGGTGAAAATAGCTATACAACCTCTACAATCTCAAAATATACCACTTTTACAGACTAAAAAACCCTACATGGTATTACCATGTAATTTTACTCCCTTCCCCTCTCTGCTTCCAGAATCTTACAATTAGCAACTTGAACTGTCACATACTTATTTATATGCCCTATACTCACACAGTACCAAGTACTCAGGATGCACCAGTAAAAAGGAAGCCAAAATGTCACTGTCATTGAAACACGAGTTTCCAAACTCAACTTTCACGATCAGAATAGTTGTCTCACATGTGTAAATTATCCATTTTTCTACATTAAGCCTTGGGTACACCATATAGTGCTGAAATCACATAAACATCCCTAAATGCCTATTTAAAATAAGCACAATTGCCCGGCCGGTGTGGCTAAGTGGTTGAACATCAACCTATGAACCAGGAGATCACAGCTCGATTCCTGGTTGGAGCACACAGGTTGTGGGCTCAATCCTCAATAGGGGTGTGTGTAGGAGGCAGCTGATCAATGATTCTTTCTCATCATTGATGTTTCTATACCTCTCTCTGCCTCCCTGCCTATCTCTGAAATCAATAAAAACATATCTTTAAAAAAATAAATAAGCACAATCATCCTTTAATGACATAATTATCTGTGAAATAAAAATTCAAACGGGCCGAAACCGGTTTGGCTCAGTGGATAGAGCGTCGGCCTGCGGACTGAAAGGTCCCAGGTTCGATTCTGGTCAAGGGCATGTACCTGGGTTGCGGGCACATCCCCAGTAGGAGATGTGCAGGAGGCAGCTGATCGATGTTTCTCGCTCATCGATGTTTCGAACTCTCTCCCTTCCTCTCTGTAAAAACTCAATAAAATATGTATTAAAAAATTTAAAAGAAAAATCCAAACGGTATGAAACCTAAAATATAGTTTTGCTATTAAAAAAAAATTATAAACCTACATCTGTGGTCAACTGATAGTCAAGAAGGGTACCAAGACCACCTAATAGTGAAAGAAGAATCTTTTCAACAAATGGTACTGGGACAACAGAACGGTCATACACAAAAGAATGAAGTAGGATGCTTACTTCAGATAATATTTTTAAAAAATAAATTAAATCAAAGATCTAAATTTAAAAGCTAAAACTACAAAACTCTTAGAAGATAATGTAGTGCCAAATCTTAATGGCTTTAGATTTGGCAAAGAATTCTTACATATGATACCAAAAGCACAAGACACAAACCAGATAAATTAGACTTCATCAAAATTAAGAACTTTTGTGCTTCAAAATACACTATCAAGAAAGTACAAGACAACTCACAGAATGGGGAGAAAATATTTGCAAATCATATTATCTGATGAGACTGACATCTACAATATATAAAGAGCTCTTACCACTTAATGGTAAAAATACAAATAATCTAACTCTCTTGTGTCCTCACTTCCAAGATGACCAAGAACAGAAGGAACAACAGTCATGCCAAAAAAGGGCACAGGCATGTGCAGCCTATTCATGGCATTAACTGCACCTGATACATGCCTAAGGACCAGGCCATTAAGAAGTTCGTCATTGCCGAAACTGGTTTGGCTCAGTGGATAGAGCGTCGGCCTGCGGACTGAGGGGTCCCAGGTTCGACTCCGGTCAAGGGCATGTATCTTGGTTGCGGGCACATCCCCAGTGGGAGATGTGCAGGAGGCAGCTGATCGATGGTTCTATCTCATCGATGTTTCTAACTGTCTATCTCTCTCCCTTCCTGTCTGTAAAAAATCAATAAAATACATTAAAAAAAAAAAAGAAGTTCGTCATTCAGTCAGGATGACTCAGCAGTTGAGCATCAACCTATGAACCAGGAGGTCATGGTTCGATTCCCAGTCAGGGAATATGCCCGAGTTGTGGGCTTGATCTCCAGTGTGGGTGTGCAGGAGGGAGCTGATCAATGATTCTCTATCACTGATGTGCTCTCTCTCTCTTCCTCTCTGAAATCTAATAAAAATATATTTAAAAAATTAAATTTAAAAGAAGTTAGTCATTCAAAATATAGTAGAGGCCATAGCTATTAGGGACATTTCCAAAGCGAGTGTCTTTGATGCCAACTAGTATGTGCTTCCCAAGCTATATGTAAAACTACATTACTGTGTGAACTATGCCATTCACAGCAAGGTAATCAGGAATCAGTCTCATGAAACCCAGAAAAACCAAACACCCTCACCCCAATTCAGACTTGCGAGTGCTGCCCCGCGACCTCCACCAAGGCCCACGTATGGAGCTAAGCCAGGGGTGGGCAAACTTTTTGACTCGAGGGCCACAATGGGTTCTTAAACTGGACCGGAGGGCCGGAACAAAAGCATGGATGGAGTGTTTGTGTGAACTAATATAAATTCAAAGTAAACATCATTACATAAAAGGGTACGGTCTTTTTTTTTTTAGTTTTATTCATTTCAAGCGGGCCGAATCCGGCCCACGGGCCGTAGTTTGCCCACGGCTGAGCTAAGCCCTTAAGGACTAAAGAAAAGTTATCTAGGAAAAAATAAAATGGAAATTGTATGTTAAAAAAAAAAAAAAAGGACAACTCAATTGAAAAATGGGCAAAGGATCTAAATATATATTTCCCCAAGAAAGATATACAGATGGCCAGTAAGCACATGGAAAGATGTTGTTTGACATAATTTCTCATCAGGAGAAATACAAATCAAACCCACAATGCGATAGGTACCACTTCATACTCACTAGGATGACTAGAATAATAAAGACAGGTAAGTGTTGTCAAGGATATGGAGAAATTGAAAGCCTAGTGGGAATGTAAAACGGTGTAGCTAGCTGCTTTGGGAAACATTCTGGCAGTTCCTTAAATGATTAAATATAGAGTTACTATATGAACAAGCAAAATGAAAACATGACCATGCAAAAACTTGTACCCAAATGTTTACAGAAACATTATTCATAATAGCCTAAAGCTTGAAACAACCCAGATGTCCTTCAACTGATGAATGTATACAAAGCGTGATATATATTATACAATAAAATATTATTTGGCCATAAAAAGGAATGAAGTACTGATACAAGTTCCAACTTGGAAGAACCTTGAAAACATTTTGCTAGGTGAAAGAATCCAGGTGCAAAAGACCACATATGGTATAATTCCATTTATATGAAATGTCCAGAAAAGGGAAAACTTGAGGTAGAGTAGATGAGTGCTTGTGTAGGGCTGGCAGGGGACAGAAGAAAAGGAGGTAATAGCTAAAGAGTAGAGAATTTCTTTTTTGGGTGATGAAAATGTTCTGAAATTGTAGTGATGGTTGTAGCACCTGTCTATAAATATACTCAAAACCATTTAATTGTATACTTCAAATGGGCGAATTGCATGGTATGTGAATTATATCTCAATAGAGTTATAAAAACTTATAAATAAAGCAGTGTCCAGAAGGTTACTCCTGTGAACTGCATCAAAAATGAAAAGAATTGTCTAACCAGTGTGGCTAAGTGGTTGAGTGTTAACCTATGAACCAGGAGGTCACGGTTCAATTCAATTCCTAGTTAGGGCACAAGTCCAGGTTGTGGGCTTGGTCCCTGGAGAGGTGCATGCAGGAGGCAGCTGATCAATGATTTTCTCTCACCATTGATGTTTCTATCTCTCCCTCTCACTTCCTCTCTGAAATCAATAAAAATATACATTTTAAAAAATGAAAAGAATCCTCCATTCCCTTGAACTGCTAATTTACCTAAGTGGTCTAAAAATTAATAGCCCAAGCTTTTAAGTAATTTCTGACTCCTTTCCCTCACGTCCCACAATAGCTAGTCAGTCACCAAGTGCTACTGGATTCTATCTTTAAAACATCTACTAAGTGTAACACTATCTCCTCTCCATGCAAAGATTTCATTCAGGTCCTCATCTACAATGGCTACCTAATGCATCTACCTGACTCCAGTCTTTCTTCTTTTCTTCTTCAGTCAACTACAGCCTCTACCTAACCTTTCTCAAGTTCAAGTCTTAGTATGTGACATCATTACTCTCCTATTTTTCCTTTTTTTAAAAATTGATTTGAGGGACGGAGAGGAGGGAGGGAAAATCTGTTGCTCCACCCATTCATGCATTTACTGGTGGATTCCTGCACATGCCCTGACCAGGGATAGAACTCGCAACCCTGGCACATAGGGATGAGGTTCCACCCGAGCCACTCAGCAAGGCTCTCCTATTTTTCATAGAGCCTCTAATGCAAAGGTGAGGAATCTATTCTTTGCCAAGGGCCATTTGGATATTTATAACATCATCTGCAAGCCATACAAAATTATCAACTTAAAAATTAGCCTGCTATATTTGGTCAAACATTTAATTAACTCACCCCTAATGCCTTGGCAGGTCCAGACCAAATGATTTCGTGGGCCTTATATGGTCTGCAGGCAGGATGTTCCCCACCCCTGCTCTAATGGATAAAACACAAACTCTCTGGCATGACATTCACTCACATCTAAGTACTGGAAAAATAGAATGATAAGCAAAAACAAACAAGGGCCTTGTCCTCATGGAGCTTAACACCCATCTAAATAATGTCAATGACTATCTTTGCAACTACTCATGAAAATATAGGTAAATTAGAAATTATGAAAGCATAAGGAAGGGCAAATACAAACACATTATTAGTCCAGAAGGGAGAGTGGTGAGAAATGAGGCTCAAGACCCGAGAAGCTGGATTATATAGCTTGTAGATGTTACAGATCATATTAAAGATTTGTGTGTGCATTTTCTAATAAGCAGAAGAATTATACAATGACAAATACAATGACAAATGCATGCTGTGAAGATCAGTCTTGCTATTAAGAAGTGGAGAATAGCTTTGGAAAAACTAGAATGAAGTAATGATATTAGGAGATTACTCCAGTGGTCCAAGTAGATGATTACAACTTAAATTGGTATTCAAGCTTTTTTGTTCATGCACTCCCCATCACTAAGAAATTTCCCTATTTTTATATCCAAAATATGTACAGTTGATCCTTGAATAACATGGGTTTGAAGTACAAGCATCCACTTAATAGGCAGATTGAAAAAAAATCCTCATGTAAGGATCAACTGTATATTTTATTATTAATTTTGATATATATAACTAAATGTTGAAATTTTAAAGGGCTCAGAAAAAAAGAATAAATAATATTTTAGATTAACTTTAAAATTATACTTATTAATGGCAATAATACTTTTCCTACACACACAAAATAGTACTTCAAAGGTGTAACACTAACATTGGCTTATTGAGGGGTGGAGGTAGGTAGATAGGTAAAAGAGGATAAAAGGTGGATAAATGGTGATTGATGGAAGGAGACCTGATTTTGGGTGTTGAACACACAATACAATAATGTATTATAGAAACCCACACTTGACACCTGTAGGAAGCGGCTATAGGGTTCAGCCTCGGACTGACCTGTTGGCAAAGCCACAAACAAGTCCCGGCTTAGAGGGCACAGCCCTCTTAGCATAATTAGGCTTGATCTTATGACACTCCCTAGATCTTATCTGGGTAGCTAATGGGCTGAGGGAGATGTAGCAAGTGCTGCAAAAACAAGTGAAACTCACAAGAACATTAAAACTATGGTGACCACTACCTTGTTTACGTCCGGCTATAAAAAAAGGGCTCAGCTTGCTGTCTGGATCTCTCTCTGTGGCCTCAGCCAGGCACCGGAAGATCCACCAGACCCAGCTTATTCCCTTTGTCTGTCTTTTCTACATCCTTCACCGCCGCCCCTCAGGCTCACCAAACCTTTGGCTATGCTGGCCTGGCACAGAAACCTATGTAATTTTATTAATCAATGTAACTTTAATAAACATTTTTAAATGGCTTATTTTGATGTTTGGCTTCATTGGATATTGCAAAGACACTGTACACAAATAAAAGAATTGCCAAAGTAAAATAAACTAATTGCTACACTTACTAAGTCATGATACCAAATTTCAATCCTATACTTTAATTTTGCAAAAGTTTCTATTGAAATTAAGCTAGATTACCAATGTTCACTGATACAAATATTTTTAGAGGAAATAAAAAGATTCCATTTTAATATTTTTAGCAAATAGGTTCAAAATCCACTGAAATTAGAAAATTATGTTTCCAAGTCTTGAAAGTTTGCACATATGAAGTCATAATAGTTTCTGTCAACAATAAAAAATATATAGTAATGACATTCATTGTTAAAACATCATCTCTACCCTGAAAGGGCAAGAGGGTTTATTATATTTTAAAAATGTTATGAAAAGATTTAGCATATATGGGACTTGTGTGTGAGGGAAAGAAGAGAAAGGGGGGTAGAAGGGGGAGGCAGGGAAGGTAGGGAGAGGGGGAGAGAAAAAGAGAGAGAGGTGTTAACTCATTTTTAAGTGAGATAAATAGGGTAAAAAATAACCAGTGAACTTCTTCCTCTTCTAAAAAATATTCACAAGTGTCACATAGATTCTTCATGAAAAAAGGAGACAGGAGTGGGAAGGAAAAGAAATTATACTTTAGGATTTGTTTTTCTAAATATATATATATTTGATTTCAGAGGGGAAGGGAGGAGAGAGATAGAAACATTAATGAGAGAAAAATCACTGACCAGCTGCCACTTGCATGGCCCCTACTGGTGATCAATCCTGCAACCCGAACATATGCCATTCATAGGTGGATGCTAAATCTCTAAGCCATGCTGGCCGGGCTATTTTTCTGTTTTATCTTTCCTTGAGTGGTGCACAAAATAGTACCTGGCTCTTCAAATATTTTATAACTGAAAAGAATCTAACAAATATCATAAAGAGACTAACATAAGCACCTGTATTGCCATCCATTATAGCTAACTGTACACTGCATAATTTATTTCAATATATGTGTCCTGAAGCTTCAGCTCTTTTTTTAAAAATATATTTTATTTATTTTTTACAGAGAGGAAGGGAGAGGGATAGAGAGTTAGAAACATCAATGAGAGAGAAACATCGATCAGCTGCCTCCGGCACACCTCCCCACTGGGGATGTGCCCGCAACCAAGGTACATGGCTTTGACCAGAATCGAACCTAGGGCCTTTCAGTCTGCAGGCTGCTGATCTATCCACTGAACCAAACCGGTTAGGGCTCAGCTCTGCTTATTAAGCTTGTTTCAATAATTTCCTGACAAAGAAATGCATTTTAGTATGTTCTGTTTTCTCTCTGAACATGATTTCAGTCATTTTCACAGAAGCAGAAAGACCAAATTTTTGGACAAAGGTATAGACAGTGGTTCTCAACCTTCCTAATGCCGCCACCCTTTAATACAGTTCCTCATGTTGTGGTGACCCCCAACCATAAAATTATTTTCGTTGCTACTTTATAACTGTAATTTTGCTACTGTAAATAATATGTAATTATATATGCGTTTTCCGACGGTCTTTAGGCGACCCCTGTGAAAGGGTCATTCGACCTCCAAAGGGGTCGCGACCCACAGTTTGAGAACTGCTGGTATAGAACATTGGGGGTAACCTCAAAAGAGATTTTAATAAAATTTTACTAAACTTTGATGTATAAGAACAGAACTGAATTATCACATAACTCAAAATATCACTGAGTATAAATTGTGATGCTTGCATAATTTCATTACAATTTTGTAAGTACATTATACACAAAAAGCAAGATTAGAGATATAAATGCATATTCATATTGATAATGTAGGTCTGTTTATGGCATACTTGTTTCTGCTTTGTACCATGGCAGATAAAGAGTTCATAGTAGGAGAAAGAAAATAAAAACGCTGCCATTTTCTTGTTTGCTCAGAAATGCATTTCATTGTTATTTTCATTCAGTAGTTTCACTGTAGTTATTTTTTAAGCCATGAGTGCATTAGTGAAGATTGTTGAATTAAGACCAGTTAATGTAATTTGTAAATAATCTTAACCAAGCCACACTTAAAATTGCAATATGCCACAGCTAATAGCAAATGAATGTGAGCAATTCTATCAACTTTTCCATATTGAGAAGACCTAAACTCTTGGAATACCTCACATGCCAGAAATAACACAACACATACTAAACCCTGTGAGTTGCAGATAAAACATTATTTAGGAAGAAAATTATAACACTAAAAGCATATATTAGAAAGTGAGAAAGATCTCAAATCAATGACATTAGTTTCTGCTTTAAGAATTTTTTTTTATACAGCACACTGAACCAAAAGAAAACAAAACAAAAAGGTGATAAATATCAGAGTGGAAATCAATGCAATAAAAGAGGAAAACAATGCGAGATAAAAAACAACAAAAGTTTTTAAAGATCTATAAAACTGACAAATCCCTAAACAGAGGAAAAAGAGAGAAGAGATAAATTACCAATAACCAGAATAAGAAATATAAAAAGTATAAGGGAATATTATAAAAACCTACACCAATAAATTTGATGTCTTTGACAATCAGTAGATAAAATGGACAAATTCCTTGAAAGACACAAACTACCAAAGCACATTCAAGGAGAAGTAGGTAACATGACTAGCTCTACATCTATCAAATAAATGTAATTTTTACTTAAAAACTGTCCTACAAAGAAAGCTTAACAGTCAAAGGGTTTCACTGGTGAATTTTAATAAATGGTCAAGGAAGAAGTAATATCAATTTTATACAAACTATTCCAGAAAATTGAGGAGAAAGTTATGTCCCAACTCACTCTATGACATCAGAATTACTGATACCAAAACCAGACACAGATATAACTAAAACAAATCACAGACGAATATCCCTCAGGAATACAGATATAAAAATTCTTTTAAAAAAAAGTTTTTGAAAATCAAATTCAAAACTACGTAAGGCAGAGTGAAGTTTTTTAACCAGAAATGTAATATTGATTTAAAAATTTTAAATAACTGAGGTAGCTCACGTTACAGATCAAAAATGGGAAACTCCTGCCCTAGCTGGTTTGGCTTAGTGGATAGAGCGTCGACCTGCGGACTAAAGGGTCACAGGTTCGATTCCAGGGCAAGGGCTTGATCCCCAGGGGGAGCGTGCAGGAGGCAGCCAATCAATGATTTTCTCTCATCATCGATGTTTCTATTTCTCTCTCCCTCTTCCTTCCTCTCTGAAATTAAATATTTTAAAAAATGGGAAAATCCTTTTATATCAATAGAGTCAACAAAACATTCACCAGACTCCAAAATTCATTCTTTTTAAAAAATAAGTTTTTATTGATTTTCAGAGAGAGGGAGGGAGAGGGATAGACAGAAACATCCATGACAGAGAATCATCTATCGGCAGCTTCCTACATGCCCCCTACTGGGGATCAAGCCGGAACCTGAGCATGTGCCCTGACCAGGAATTAATAATTCAACAAAGAACAAGTGTTGGCAAAAATGTGGAGAAAAGGGAAACATCATGCACTGTTGGTGGGAATGCAGATCTGCACAGCCACTATGAAAAACAGTATGTAGGTCCTAAAAATTTTTTTAAATGGGACTGTCTTATGATCCAGCAATTCCATTCTGGGTATATATCTGAAGAAACCAAAACACTAACTGGAAAGAGTACAAGTACCCCTATGTTCATTACAGTTTTATTTACAGCCAAGATATGAAAGCAACCCAAGTGCCCATCAATAGACAAGTGGATATAAAAGCTGTGGTACATATATAACAATGGAATATTACTCGGGCATATGAAAGAATGAAATCTTAGCATTTGTGAGAGCATGGATGGACCGGACCCAGAGAGCATTATGCTAAGTGAAATAAGTCAGACATTGAAAGACAAATACATTGAAAGACATTGAAGTACAATATGGTAGTCAGTGGGTGCAATATGGTAGTCAAGTACAGCATAGGGAATATAGTCAATAATAGTGTAATAACTATGTAGATGGGTATATGAAATGCCAAGAGATCACTTTGTAAAGTGTATGATTGTCTAACCACTATGCAGTACATCTAAAACTAATCTACACTAATAAAAAAGATGCAAACCAACCATACCTTTGCAACGCCCCACAGCCAATCAGTAGTGAGTATGTAAATTAACCCAACAAAGATGGCGGGTTAATCTGCATATGCAGGCGCCGAGTGGCCGAGGGCAGGGTGGCCGCTTGCGTGCATGCCAGCGCCAAGTGGCCTGGGTCCCGGGAACAGGCATCCTCGGGACCCAGGCTGCTCTGAGCCTGTAGGCCCGCGTATAGGCCCGGAGCGCCCAGGGTCCCAGAACAACCCCTGCCACTCCGGGCCTATGTGCGCAGGCGCTGAACAGCTGGGGGTGGGACAGGAACGTCCCCTGCAGTGAGTGAGCAGACAACAGGGCCCTGCTTGCCTCTGGCCATGGCAGCAAGGGGTAAGCAGTCCCTGGCAGTGAGCAAGCTGACAGCAGGACCCTGCCTGCCCCTGGCTGTGGCAGCAAGGGGCAAAGCAGTTCCCTGCAGGGCCCCCACAAAGAGCAGACACCAGGGCCTGTGGTGGCATCAAGCAGGCAGGTCCGCAGAGAGCAGAGAACCACAGAAAGCAGGCCTAAGCCGTCAGTAGGACATCCCCAGAGGGCTCCCAGATTGGAGAGGGTGCAGGTCGGGCTGAGGGATCCTCTCCTTCGCCCGTGCATGAATTTCGTGCACCAGACCCCTAGTATAAAATAATACTGAATGTAAACTACAATTGAAAAATAAAGGAAAA
This sequence comes from Myotis davidii, assembly GCF_000327345.1. Classification (NCBI taxonomy): domain Eukaryota; kingdom Metazoa; phylum Chordata; class Mammalia; order Chiroptera; family Vespertilionidae; genus Myotis; species Myotis davidii. The sequence goes on along the minus strand of NW_006287375.1, from coordinate 390,773 downwards.
TAAAAATATTTTTTTAAATATAGGAAATAATGTATTGTGAGGTTTATGACATATAATTAAGTAGCATGTATGATAAGAGCACAGGTAATAAAAGGAGGAAATTCAAGTTATACTGTTATAAGGCATTAGGCTATATGTGAAATGACGCATTACTGAAAAGTAACTGTGGGTACTGTGGCCATGCAGCCTAGGGTACTGGATAGTAATTGTGCTATGGTAAACCATAGAGCGATCACACAAAACAGTTCTGGAAGGCTCACATTTTCTGATTTCAAACTTACTACAAAGATGTAGTAATCAAGACAACAGTATTGGCATAAAGATAGACAAACAGATCAATGAAACAAAATTGAGAGTCCACAAAAACACATTATGGTCAACTGATTATCCACAAGGGTGTAAAGATAATTCAATGGGGAAAGAATAGTGTTTTCAACAAATGGTGGAGAGACAATTGGACATGCCCATGTAAAAGAATGAAGTTGGATCCCTGACACTAAACACAAAAACTAACTCAAAATGGATCGAAGACCTAAATGTAAGATTTAAAACTATAAAACTCTTAGAAGAAAATATGTGTAAATATTTGTTACCTTGGATCATACAATGGTTTCTTAGCTCTGACACCAAAAACACAAACAAAAAATTGATAAATTGGACTTCATCAAAATTAAAAGTTTTTGTGCTTTAAAGAATACCATCAAGAAAGTAAAAAAAAAAAAAAAAAAAAAAGAAAAAAGAAAAAAAAAAAAAAAAGGAGAAAAGAAAGTAAAAATATTCCAAAGCATGGGAGAAAAACTTTGCAAATCATATGTATGATAAGGGACTGACTCTAAAATATAAAAAGAAAAAAATTAAATAAATAAATATGTATATAAAGAACTCCTACAACTTAATAATAAAAAGATAACCCAATTTAAAAATCAGCAAAATATCTGGATACATCTCCAAATAAGATATACAAAGGGCAATAAGGCCATGAAAATATTCTCAGCATCATTAACCATCAGAGAAATAAATATCAATACCACAGTGACATATCCATTCGCACCTACTAAAATAGCTATAATGAAAAAGAAAGTAACAAGCTAGCTGGCCAGGATGTGGAGAAATTCAAACTCTCATCAACTGCTGGTGGGTTATGTAAAATGGACCAGCCACTTAGGAAAAATATCAGAAAGTTCCTCATATATTAAACACAGAGTTACCATATGACCTTGCATTTCTACTCCCGGGTATATAAACAAGGGAATTAAAAACATATGTCTACAAAAATATTTACAGCAGTATTTGCCTTAATAGCAAAAAACTGAAAACAACCCAAATGTCAATCGAATAGTTAAACAAAATATGATATATCCATACAATAAAATATACTCAGCCATAAAAAGAATGAAGTACTGACACATGCTATACTTCATTCTTGAAAATATCATGCTAGGTTAAAGATCCAGTCACAAGTCTATATATTGTATTATTTCATTTACATAAAATACCCAGAATAGATGAATCTATAGAACTATAATTTAAGATTAGTGGTTGCCTAGGGTTGGGGGATGAAGAATGGTTGGAGGCTATAGAAGGGTAACTGCTAACTCCCTTTAGTAGGGTTTCTTTTTGGGGTGATGAAAATGTTCTGAAATAATTGTCTTGATGGTTGCACAACTCTGAATATACTAAAAAACAGTAAATAGGACATTTTAAATGGATGATCTGCCCTCCTGCAGTGGCTCAGTGGTTGAGTGTCGACCTATGAACCAGGAGGTCACTTTTTGATTCCCGGTTAGGGCACATGCCCAGATTGCAGGCTTGATCCCCAGCAGGGATGCGTGCAGGAGGCAGGCGATCAATGATTCCCATCATTGATGTTTCTCTCTCTCCCTCTCCCTTCCTCTTTGAAATCAATAAAAATATATTTAAATGGCTGAACTGAATGGCATGTATACTGTATCTCAATAAAACTGTTATCCTCAAAAAAGAAAAAGTAGGAATTAACTATAACTATGAACTTATATTCAAAATCTTCTAATAAACTCAAGCTGTAATTTTATAATTAAAAGGAGGCATAGCTATTAAATGACACAAGAAACCGAATAAAAGAAAGCTGTAGTATCTATATGAATATTAAAATAGACTTTGAAACAAGGATTAATACCAAATATAAAGAGGGACATCTTATAATGTAAGAAAAAGATCAATTCATCAGAAAGACACAGCAATTCTAAATGTTACATACTACTTGACAAAGCTGCAAAATACATGAACTAAAAACAGACAAAACAGAAAGAGGAAACAGATCAGCAAAAACAGGTGAAGATGTCAACACTCTCCTTTCAGTAAAGAGTAGACAATAGTTAAATATAGATTACTTTATCTAACTGATATATATAACCATATTGTATCTAGTGCACATGAAACAGTCACCAAGAGAGATCATATACTTGGCCATAAACATTTAAATTTAAAAGGACTGAAATTATACAGTATATATTGTCTGAAAAGAATGTAAATAAATTATAAATCAATGAATAAAATGGCATCTGGAAAATTCTTAAGTATTTGAAAATAAAACCACATATTTCTGAATAACCCATGGGTCAGAAAAGTCACATAGGAAATATTTTGCAATGAATAATTAAAACGTAATATATCATAATTTGTGAGATACAACTAAAGCAGACCTTAAAGGAAAATTGGTAGTTTTAAATACTTAAAACAAGAAATGTTTACAATCTATGATCTAAGTTTCCACCTTAAGAAGCTAGAAGTGGCTCTCCCTCCTGGAGCATGCCCTTCCCCCGACCCCCCAGGCATGTTACCATTAGCTTCCAAACTCTCAAACTCCAAGGGCCCTGCCTTTACCTACATAATTTGTCTCCTAAGCCCATTTCTTCTAGAAATTACATCTTCTACCTCTGCAATTTACCAAATAAATGTTCTCTTACAGTTTGGGTCTTGGCTCTGAATTCTTTCCTAGTCAGAACTCAATTACCAAGGTTTCTGAACCCAGGTTTGGTCTGACCCCACCAGTTCCTGTTGCTCCCTGCACAGTTCCTGTCGCTCTGCACGTAACATAATGGTGTCTACTTGGATTGTTCTTACAGTGACTCAGATGGTTTCATCACCGTTGTATTTCAGCTCAAGGCCCAGATAAGCAACAAAACCAGCAACTGCTGACGTTAGGACCAGATACTTTGAATAATTAACTCTGGACCTGGTGGCGGCCAATCAATCAGTGGAGACCACAACCCTGTAAGGACACACCTGGAAAGCTGCTTAATAGTCTATTAAGATCGTCCCTTAGAACAGTGGTTCTCAACCTTGGCTGCACATTAGAATCACCTGGGAATCTTTTTAAAATCCTGATTTCTGAGCCTCATCCTCCGGAAATTCTGTTTCTTTGTTATGGGGTGGTGCCACAACAATAGTAACAAAGAAACAATTTCCAGGGGATGAGGCCCAGAAATCAGGATTGTGAAAAGATTCCCAGGTGATTCTAATGTGCAGCCAAGGTTGAGAACCACTGCCTTAGGACTTCCTATAAAATCTTGACCCTTAAAACCTTTAGGAGGACCCAGTGAGCTCTCTTACCCACTTCACTCTCCCTCCCTGAGGCGTGTTACCATTAACTTCCTCACTCTCAAGCTTCAAGGGCCCTTCTTTTACCTCCATTTCTTCTAGAAATTACTTATTTTACCTCTGTGATTTACCAAAAAAAAGTCCTCTTAAAAAAAGTTAAAAGAAAAACAAATAAAACCCATCATAAGTAGAAAGAATCACCATAAAAGCAAAATAAAAGAAATAGAAAACTGAGAGAACCTAAGATGATTCTTGGAAATGATTGATAAAACTGATAAACCTCTAGCTAGAATGATCAAAGAAAACAGAAAGAGAGAAAATACAAATCACTAATATCAGGGGGGAAAAGGACTTCACTACAGATCCCACAGACACTTAAAGAATAAGTATACACCTATATCCTATCTAATAAAAGAGAAACATGGTAATTAGCCATACCTCCGCTACCCTTCCCATTGGCTAATCAGGGTGATATGCAAATTAACTGCCAGCCAAGATGGCGGCCAGCAGCCAGGCAGCTTGAAGCGAACATGAGGCTTGCTTGCTTCAGTGATGCAGGAAACCAACGTTCCCTGCCTGCCTCTGCCAGCCTCTGCAGGCACCCCAGTGGGGACCCCCACCCTGAAGGGTGTGTGACCAGCTGCAAACAGCCATCATCCCCTCACCCAGGCTGGCCAGGCACCCC
>NW_006287375.1:381004-386338 GCF_000327345.1 Myotis davidii | reverse complement strand
ATCAGAAAATGAATAAAGGTGTTGTTCATGAATATTAGAAAGAACATGGAACTGTGAAAAAGGTTGTCAATAAAGGCCACTCTCCTGGATGTGCATGGGAAGATGGGGCAGTTGGTGAATTATATTTACTAATATCCTATATGATAAAAGCCTAATATGCAAATTGTTCCCTCGGGCAGTCATTAGAACAACCAGTAGCTATGACGTGCACTGACCACCCAGGGGCGCACATGGAACATGGCGGGCATCAGCCATGGGGAGATGGTGGAGCAGGTGAGCAGGGGTGCCAGACCAAGGTGGGGCGCCAGTCGCTGTCATCGGGGCGAGCCTCTAGTGGTTACTGAAAATTCTTTGTTCCCACACGCTGCAGTCCCGCCCGGTGTTCACACCTGCTGCCGGTGCCCGTCCCGATCACTACACGCTGTCAGTGGGTGCGAGCGGTGGCTGCCGGTCCCAATTGCCCCTGAGGGCTTCTCCTCTTCCCCCTGCTCCTAAAGGGCAGCGGCCACTGCTCGCACCCACTGCTGACACCGGCCCCAATCGCTCTGCACTGTCAATGGGTGTAAGTGGGGCGGCATTGTCAGCATGTGGGAGCGGCAGCAGCAGGAGTGGGGCTGCTGGCAGACAGGGGGCCAAGGGGTCGCGGCAGGAGGGGCTGGGCGGGGGCACGGAGGACAGGCTGAGATCCACCTCTGTGCCCACCACAGCCTCATGGCCCACAGTTCCTTTCAAGGTGCGCAAATTACTGCACTGGGCCCCTAGTCATCATATCTAATAAAGCAGGGATATGCTAATTGACCCTCACACCATCACAAAGATGGCAGTGCCCACAGCCAATAAGGAAGGAATTTGCTAACTGACTGCTACTCCCTCAAAGATGGCAGTGCCCACAGCCACAAGATGGCAGCACCCAGTCTCCTCAGCCCTGCCACGCGCCTGCCTCCAGAGTCTCCCAGTCCCCTCAGACCCCCAGCCGCCAAGGTCCGACTCGAGGCATAGGCAAGCCTCAGATGGTGGCTGCCCAACTGACCAGGGCTGGCCCGAGGCGCAGGCAAGCGTCGGATAGCAGCTGCCCAGCCACCTAGGGCCAGCCTGAGGCTCAGGTAACCAGGGCCAGCCGAGGCTTGCGCTGCCAGCAGTGGCAGAAGTAGAGGTGTGATGGGGCGTTGCCTTCCCCTGATCGCCAGGTCACCTCCGACCCCTGAGAGCTCCCAGACTGTGAGAGGGGGCAGGCCAGGCTGAGGGACCCCCCTTCAGTGCATGAATTTTCATGCACTGGGCCTCCAGTTATCAATAAATCTATGCCAATAAATTTGACTACTTAGGTAAACTAAAATTACCAAAACTCACATAAGGAAAAAAATCTGAATAGTTCTATATCTAACAAAAGAATTGAATTTGTAATTTATAAACTTCCAATAAAGAACTCTCCAGGTCTAGATAGTATCACTGTTGAACTATATTAAACCTTCAAGGAAGAATTAATAATATTCCAAAATCTATTTAAGTAAAGATAAGGGAATAGTTCCTTGCTCCTTTTAGGAAGCCAGTACTACCCTGATACCAAAACCAAAGACATTATAAGAAAAAAAAACTAAAACATCTCCAACCCTGTCACCACCACCACCACCACACACCTAAAAGACAAATGATTTGAACTGACACTTCAAAAAAAAAAAGAATGGTTAATTCACTCATGAAAAGAAGTTCAACATCATTCATCATCAGGGTAATACAAATTAAAACAAAAATGAGATATCTCTACATACCCAGTAAAATGGTTAAACAGACTGACAATACCATATGTAGGCAAGGATGGAGAACAAAAACTACCATACACTGCTGGGGAATGGATGTGGGGAAAAATAGGAGTGTGATACAATCACTTTTGAAAATAGTTTTCAGTTTAGTATTAATTTAACATGCAATCAGATGACCCAGTAATTCTATTTTTTACCATATGACCCAGTATTTATCCATACAAAGAGTTGTAAATGAATGTTTATACTTAATTCTTAATAGCACAAATCTGGAAAATACTCAATTGTTTACCAAGAAGTGAATGGATAAGTTTTAGTATTTTCATACAACAGAAATAAAAAGTCAAAAATAAAAAGGAAGAAATCACTGATACATTCAAGAACATGGAAGCATTCCAAAAGTATATGCTGACCAAAAGTAGGTAACCCTATATACAAAATAAGTAAACAATGAATGGATTCCATTTAAATGAAATTCTAGAAACAGCAAAACTTATCTACAAGTACATAAAACAAATCAGCAATTGTGTGGGGCCAGTTGTAGGAGGGAAGTGGACTGCAAAGGAACATGAGGGAACTTTGGGGGTGATGGGAATGTTCTAATTATTTTTCTTAAATATATTTTTTATCGATTTCAGAGATGAAGGAAGAAAAAGAGAGGGAGATAGAAACTTCAGTGATGAGAGAGAATCATTGATCGGTTGCCACCTGGAAGCCCCCCACTGGGGTTGGAGCCCAAAACCCAGGCATGTGCCCTGACCAGAATCAAACCGGGACCTCCTCGCTCATAGGTCTATGCTCAACCACTGAGTCATACAAGCCAGGCTTATTCTTGATTAGGGTGGTGGTTACAAAGGTGCATACATCTATCAAAACTCAAACTGTATATTAAAAACATGTGCAGATTTTCATGTAAAAGCTGATTTAAAAAGTAAAAGAGTGGCCCTAGCCAGTCTTGCTCAGTGGAGAGATCATCAGTCTGTGGACTGAAGGATTCTGGTCAAGGGCACATGGCCAGGTTGCGGGCTCAGTCCCTGGTAAGAGTCATGCAGAAGGCAGCCAATCAATGATTCGCTCTCATCATTGATGTTTCTATCTCTCTCTCCCTCTCCTTTTATCTCTGAAATCAATCAATCAATATATATGTACACACAGATATATGTGTGTGTGTGTGTGTGTGTGTGTGTGTGTGTATAGAAAGAGAGAGAGAGAGAGAGAGAGAGAGAGAGAGAGAGACCTTTCTTAAAAAAAAAAAAAAAAGGAAAAAGAGTGCCCTGGCTCTAGCCCAGGGGTGGCAAACTTTTTGACTCGAGGCCCATAATGGGTTCTTAAACTGGACCGGAGGGCCGGAACAAAAGCATGGATGGAGTGTTTGTGTGAACTAATATAAATTCAAAGTAAACATCATTACATAAAAGGGTACTGTCTTTTTTTTTTTTAGTTTTATTCATTTCGAACAGGCCGGATCCAGCCCGCGGGCTGTAGTTTGCCCACGGCTGCTCTAGCCAGTTTTGCTCAGTGAATACAGCAATGGCCTGCGGACCAAAGGGTCCCAGGTTCAATTTCAGTCCAGGGCACATACCACGGTTGCAGACTCCTCCCTGACCCGGGCTCATGCAGGAGGCAACCAATCGATGTGTTTCTCTCACATCGATGTTTCTCTCGAGTCTTTCCCTCTCCCACTCTCTCTAAAAGATCAATGGAAAAATATCCCCGGGTGAGGATTATCAAAGAAGAAAAAAAAGAGTGCCCTGACATTCAGTGGTTAGAATGTCAGCCCTCAGACCCAAGGACTGTAGGTTAGATTCCCAGTCAAGATTCCCTAGCCCCGCCAAAACCGGTTTGGCTCAGTGGATAGAGCATTGGCCTGCGGACTGAAGGGTCTCAGGTTCGGTTCCGGTCAAGGGCGTGTGCCTGGGTTGCGGGCACATCCCCAGTGGGAGATGTGCAGGGGGCAGCTGATCGATGTTTCTCTCTCATCGATGTTTCTAACTCTCTATCTCTCTCCCTCTCTGTGAAAAATCAGTAAAATATATTAAAAAAAAAAAAAAGATTCCCTAGCCCCAAGAGAGGCATGTGTGGGAAGAAACCAATCTATGTGTCTGTCTCACATCAATGTTTCTCTCTCTCTCTCCGTCTCTTCGCTCCCTTACACTCTCTCTAGAAATCAATGGAAAAAATATCCTTGAGTGAAGATTAGAAAAAAAAAATAAAAGAGTGGTATGGCACATATATGGGCAGAAAGTTACATCTCTATGTAACATCATTCACAAAAATAAACTGGGCTAAATATAAACATAAAAAACAAAATTGCAATCACATTAAGAGAAAAATAAGAGGATATATTTAGAATTCTAGGGAATGAATAGTGTTCTTTAAAAAGACATTAACAAGCAAAAGCTATAAGAAAGGTATATTTATTCATCAAAATTAAAACTTCTAGACCATAAAACTTAAAAGGACTCTGGGAAATATATCTGCAACATGTAGTAAAAGGAAATATTAGATTCCATAATTCAAACAAAACAACATAAAATAAAATAAAGAAATTCTCCTAAAACTCATAGGTGAAAGATGCAACCCTAAGGGTAGAGGATGTGGGCAAATTCATCCATACAGAAATCAAATGGATGACAAATTTATAAAGATGAACTTTACTAGCAATCTAGGAAACGGAATGTCATTTTTCACCGAAAAGATTGGTGGTTAAAGTAACAAATGGGAGTGTGCATATGAGGAAAAATAGGGAATACAAGTGGGAGCACTGACTGATACAATCACTTCAGAGGGAATTTGAGAGTATATATTAATCATATACTTTCAATACTCAGTAATTCTACTTCTTGCTTTTTATCCAAAAGAAACTTGCATGCACAAAGATATCCACTATAGCAGTGGTTCTCAACCTTCTGGCCCTTTAAATACAGTTCCTCATGTTGTGACTCAACCATAAAATTATTTTCGTTGCTACTTCATAACTGTAATGTTGCTACTGTTATGAATCATAATGTAAATATCTGATATGCAGGATGTTCTCAAGCGACCCCTGTGAAAGGGTCGCTTGACCGCCAAAGGGGTCACAACCCACGGGTTGAGAACCACTGCACTATAGCAATGTTTATAGAGATGAAAACTTGCCAACAACTTAAATAATAAAGGGAAATGGCTAAATAATAAGGTACATTTACATGATGGATGCAATTTTAAAAAGTGAAATACATCTATATGTAACATATTATCTATTTACTAGAGGCCCGGTGCACAAAAATTTGTGCACTCGGGGAGGAGAGGGGGTCCCTCAGCCCGGCCTGTGCCCTCTCGAAGTCTGGGACCCCTCGGGAGATAACGATCTGCTGGCTTAGGCCTGCTCCAGGGTGGCAGAGGGCAGGCCTAATCCCTAGGTGCAGCCCCTGGTCGGGCTCAGAGCAGGGCCGATTGGGGAGTTGGGGCGCCGCCCCCTGTCATCCACAGTGTAGGACGGATCAGGAGGTTGTGATGCCACCCTCAGTCACGCTCAGGGTAGGGCCGATTGGGGGGTTGGGGCACCGCCCCCTGTCACACTCACGGCAGGGTT
>NW_006287375.1:373859-380407 GCF_000327345.1 Myotis davidii | reverse complement strand
GGTTTTGTTTAGCTGCTCTATGTGTTACAATGTTTCTTAAACTGCAAGCTCAGAGGCCGGCAAGGCAGGCGGGGAACGTTGGAGTCCTCCGTCATTGAAGCAAGCAAGCCTCATGTTCGCTTCAAGCTGCCTGGCTGCCATCTTGGCTGGCAGTTAATTTGCATATCACCCTGATTAGCCAATGGGAAGGGTAGCGGTCATATGCCAATTACCATGTTTCTCTTTTATTAGATAGGATAATCTATAGATAATATAGATAATACATATGTGTAATAACAAGGAAAAGTCTCTAAGACCTATTTCTGAGTGATTAAAAATACAAAGCAATAATTCTGTAAAGAAATAATGAGAAAATGCTTTTATGTAATATGATTACTAATATGCATGTGAATGCATATGAAAAGTCTTACAAAGCTATGTATGAAAGAAGCTCGAATGAGATGGAGAAGGCAGAACTGAGGAAGGCTATTATTAGAAGTCCTAATCAAACTACACTAGGAGAATGTATTCTTGTATAATTTGTATAAGTCAGGTTTTAGTTGAGCTTGGGATTTTTGTCTGAGGAGCCTTTTTCCATACAACATAAATATGGTTTCTATGTCGTATGGAAAGGAGTTTCTCAGACAATAGTTTAAGAAGACCTTACCACCTGTAGCCTAGAATACCAAAAGAGTTTGCCAACAAACTTAATAGTTTCTTCCTCATATTGCCTTCAAAGCCTTTCAAGTACCTCTCAATTTAAATCACTCTTGATTGTACTATCTGGTTTTATTTCTTCATAGCAGTTATTACTAGCTGAACTTATCTGTTTATTCTCGTTTATTGTCTGACTCCCACTAGAATGGGAATGGCAAGACAATTTTGAATTCATATGATTTTAGTCAAGCCATTAAGAGTTTTCTTACAGTATCAAAGATACATTTTATTTACTTACCTTAGTTGGAAAAGGAAATTTGGAAGGTTCTGTTTTGCATGGTGTATGAATAGCCGTTAGAGGGGGAGGCCATGAATGCGTCATCTCCTGAAATGTAATTATTACAGTTTGTTTTCAACCAGGTCAAGGATAAAAATTACACAGCTAAAATCCAGATCTGTATTATAAATGCTGGTTTCATGATTGTTCCTCCAAAGGTATACATATTTAATCAATAAATATTAATTAAACACAACTGTGTGCAAGGCACTATCAGGTAGGTAATATGAAAATAAATAATATACACTCTCTGGCATCAAGGAGCTTGGAGTTAAGATGATATAACCTTGTGGATAGTTACAGAAATGAGCCCTGTAGTCAAATACAAGGCACACAGGAAAATGCTGCTGGGGAAGAGCTTGCTGCGGGAGTGGGAGGAGGGGGATAATAATAAAAGTGGCTAACATTGTGTACCTGTAATGAGCCAGACATTTTGCTAAGTGTTTTACATGTCTATTACTCACATAGTGCTCACAATCACATTATGAGGTAAATACCATGATTATCCTAAGTCTATGTAGGATGAAACTGAAGCACAAAGATTAAGTTATTTATTCAAGATCACACATTTAGTAAGTAATGAACACAGAATTTCATCCTAGGATGTCTGGCCACAGAGCCTATTCATTGATAGGAAATATTGGTCAGGAAAATCAGAAAAGAGATATCAAAAGCACATGAGCAAGAAGACAAACAAGCAAGGCCATAAATCTGATTCTGTTCAATACCTGCTGTCTAATCATATGCCAAGTATGTCCAAGTGGAGGTTTGGATAAGATCACAATGTGAATGTTAGAAGACCAGCGGGGAGAGAGGTATCAGACATGGAATAAGGAGGGAGTGTTTTATTCTGGCATTTAGCTCAAACTAAACCATCAGGTATACAGAGAAAATATAATAAAGGTGGTATAAGTTTTAAGAATTTACTTTATAGCTTATACCCACATAGTTATGTAAAGACACATGTTCAAGCAGCTCACACTAAAAAAATGGAAGCAACCTAAAAGTCCAATAACACAGGAATAATTAAATAAATTACCAGACATCAATACAATGGAACACCAAGCCGACAGTAAAATGAGAAATTTAAGTACTGACATGAAATGATGTCCACAGTATATTTCTAAGTAACAAACACAAATCATAGTCTATGTCCTATTAAATGTTTATATATGAAAAAAATCTCTGGAAGATAGTTAACAATAGCTACCTTAGGGCAACAGAATGACAGAAGGGACAAAAGACAAGGGAATTTGATACAGTCTTTACTACTTGAACCTCTAGAATCACCACCTGCCCTGTAATTGCTCTTTACCTTCTTACAATGCTTTATTTTTTAATAGCATTTCACTTACTGAAATATTATATAGTTGATTTCTTACATCCTGCTCTAGAATGTCAGCTCAAAGGATGCAACAGTATCATTATTATCACCACTGTAATCGCAGTGTTTGATACATAGTAGGTGTTCAATTAGTAAGACTTGAATTAATAAATCCTTTTTTATAGTGAACACATATTGCTTTTAGATTACATTTCTTTTCTTTAAGTTTGTTCCTAGAAACAAACAGCATGACTACAAATATCAAGAAAACATGAAGGGAATTCAGACCTGAAGTTCCTTAACCACTGCACATAGGGAAGGGGAAAGAAAACAGAAAATCATATACCCCAGGTTTTCAGTGTTGGCATTTTACACCTCAACTACCAAAATACCCTCAAAAGAAAATCCACCATCAAATGACTGAGCACTTATTACACCCAAGGCCATATGCCACCGTGAATATATAAAAATGCAGAATGAATTGTCAATAATATGAAAGGAATAATTAAATATAAAAAATCTAAGATTTCTTCTAGGTATTAGAATGCCATACATTTTTGAGGATTTGGGGAAAGTATATATGCTCCCTTAGACTTTGGCAACTGAAAAATGAACGTTATGTGAGAAGCAAAGGAAAAAGCTTATTACTGTGGTCTCTGTTAGTCTGATAAAGGGGGAAGAAGAATTTCATTAGGATTCCAATAAAAAACAGAATCTATATATAACTTAAGAGGAAGGAGAGAAACATTCCATGAAAGTTTTCTTTAAAAAAGGTAAAAGAGAACATGTATGGCTTAGGGAAACCAGTTTGGTTAATCTGTAGTGGGAGAGGTTAGGACTGGCCTATGGAAGGTCTGGAATGTTAAATTTGGGCACTATTCTTTGTATGGGCCTTAGAGAGCCACTGAAAATTTCTAGGAAGTATATTAATTTATGAAGATAAAAGGATTGAGGCAAAGAACCTGGTAGCAATACAGAAGACAGATGAGCAGGGAGACTGAAGGCAGAAAGGCAGAGTGAGGACTGTACATTGCAATTATTGAAGCTCAAGGTGGCAGAAATGGAAATAAAGGAAATGAATATTTTCAATGAATTTTCAAAGTCTACACAAAATCAAAGTTTGTGATTAAGTAGAACATGAGAGAAAGAAATGAGAGGTTATTAGAATGCTATACTTACAAGCATGGGAGAATGGTGGTACTATTAATGGAAGGAAATCTAATAAATTTAGACATGTTGCGTCTGAAGCAGGGAAAAATCTAAATGGAGACCCCGCTAAAAAAAAAAAATTAAGAAACATAAACCAAAACCTAAAGGAGACCAACGCAGAAGAGAAAGACTGAATAGCTGTCTAATACATAAAGCCAAAAAAAAGGAGAAAAGGACAACTAAATGAGCAAAATGAAGAGGAGAGGCTTGAAAATGCACCCATACTTAAAAGGTAAGAGGGGACGCAGGATTCCCCAAAGGCAGAGAATGAGAGACAAGAAAAGTGTATGGGAAATAAAAACAATGAAGCATAACAACACTCAAGGAAGAAAAAAATAAAAATTCTTTAAAACAGCTGAAAGAGCAGAGAACTCAAATGAAGTCCCCAATGACATTACAGAACACATTCAGCAAAATGACAGAGATAAAAGAGAGATTATAGTGGACTAAAGGAAAGAAAGAGGGAGTAAAGTGAAAGTGACTAATGCAAGTAATCTTTCAAAAGTATCCATACTGAAATGCTACTATAGACATAAAAATTTAGGAGCTTTTGCAAAAAGTACAAGTAATATGATTCTGACCGTTTTTCTCTACTGAGTCAAAAGCAGTCATTTTGTCACTCATAAGTATGAGTGACAAATAACTTTATATTTTTCAAAAGCTTTAAAATATCTTTCTGATACTTAGGTTAGAAATAATTTTTAAATGTAATTATTCAGGTGACCAGCTTGTCAAAAAATTCAAATATTTATATACAAAATATACCATGATACTGAGATACATCACTGGACTTCCTCTTTTTCTTTTCTCCATGGAGAAATATACTTTTTGGTCATATGTCACTTTTAAACATTCTATTAAACACTCAAAATATGCAGTGTTCAGAGGAGGTCTCTCAGTGTAGGATTTGATCAGTGTGTACAGATGAATTACAAAGCAAGCTATTTTCAATGTGATGGTTTGACTGACAACTATCGAGTTTTTTTAGTACTTCAAATTATTAACAGATAAACCAAAAAAGTACAGTTATATTTGGTTCCTTCCTCTTTTTAAGGCCAACAGTTAAGACTGAAATTTGTTTTACTTAAAAACAAAAACTGCTCTTTGAGGACAAACAGTAAACAAACCAAGTGATTTAGAACCTAAGTATGAATATAAGCATAATAAATAGAGTCAGTTATTTTTTATGGACATAATCAAGTTACACATGTGCAATTTGTTGCTTCAGATCCTGTGTGAAATAGAGGGGTAAATAGGGTAGGAGAGTGGCAGAGCATAATAAGAGAGCTGAGCCTATTAAAAAGAAAACATACAACTTACTTTAAGAATTTCATCCACACAGCTCACATCACCAGAAGCAGATGCCTTAGGAAAGAAGAAAAACACATTAGATTTGAAGTCATTTACTATTAGAATTTTATCATTTTTTTGTACAAATTCAATGACATTATTAGAAACAAACCTTAAAGAAGTACTTATGCTCCCTCTACTCCACATCAGAACACTTATTAGAATACTTGGACTACTTTTCTTAAATACAAAATTTCTCAAAAACTAAAAATATCTTAATCACCAAACTGTACATGACTTTAAAACTTTTTTTCAAAAACTTTAGAATATCTTTCTCATACTTAGATTAGAAATTATTTTTAAATGTAATTTTTCAGATAAACAATTTGCCAAAAAAATTTAAAATTCTAAGGATCATATTGTTTGAAGAAAGAACAAATTACCACTTTTTTTCTCTCCAGAGGAGTAATTAGAATGGCAACTGTCAAGAACAATGAATTTTTTAAGGCTACAGGAAAAATTTTTGAATGTTCTCGACATGGCATTTTACCTATACCTGACCCCCACCCCACTGTTCTAAGCTATGAGCTGTCATTTTTAGCTACAAACATTATCTTTATTTTTCTTTCTTTTTTAACCCCTTCCCCGGCAGAAACGTGTATACTCGTTTTCACAAAATGTTCTTTTTCAGTCGTCGACGAGTATACTAAGAAAATATGGTAAAAAAATATGGTTTATAGGAAGACGAGTTACAAACTGTTTTCATAACCAGCATCAAAAATACTATATAGAACCAAAATAAAGAAAATTAGTCTGAAAAAGAAATGGTTTTAACAAAAAAATTGTTGGGGAAGGGGTTAAATCCTCACCCAAGGATATGTTTATTGATTTGAGGGAGAGAAGAGAGGGAAAAAGGAAGAGAGGGAGATAGAAGGGAGAATAGGGGGAGAGGGGGAGAAAGAGAGAGAAACATCAATGTGAGTGAGATCTGTGTGCCCCGATCAAGGATGAAACCTCCAATTTAGGTATGTGCCCTGACCAGGAATGGAACCCACAACCTTTTGGTGTATGGGAAGATACTCCAACCAACCAGGCCAGCTGGTCAGTAGGAAATCTAAAATATTCATACATCATATTTTTATTCTATAACTAACTCATGATTTTAATGTTTGAAACATGAATGATATTTTCTCTACTGCACAAGAGGGCGAAGCTAACAGCTCTATGGATCTACTTGGAAGTCAATCACAAGTCTTCTTTTAAACTTTTACATTCCTTACTATTGAAACAAAGAGACAGTTCAAGTTCAACCATAATTTCATGGTAAACTGTTTCACATAGTCACAATGTTAAAAGCTCTAAATGTGTGACTTACATCCAGTGGTTGGGAAGGTATTTTCAGCTTGGTGAGATGTGCTTTGCTGCTAGACTTCAATTCAGCCATGCTGTTGCCATGGGATTGACTGCTGTAGTGCTCAGAGGACAGCTTTGGTTCCATGGACTCCTGTCCGTCCATAGGCCGTACATAGGCAGTGGGTTTCTGTAACATTGAACTGGACTTTGACATCAATGAAGGTGGGAAAGACTGATTTGAGTGCTGCCCACTTGAAAAAGGTACACGGGAAGGAGAATCCCAATTTGCATCAGGGTCCCGAGGTGATTTGGAACGCTGATGTTCCTTGCTATGGTGATCATTCCCATGAGACCTGGAATGACTGGAGCTTAATGAAGAAACAGCCTGGTTTTCCAGGG
>NW_006287375.1:347672-373837 GCF_000327345.1 Myotis davidii | reverse complement strand
GTGATTTGGAGTGTTCTGATCCATGCTGGCCTTTTTTCCGGCTACTGCTCCCACTACTGCTATATGAATCACGGTCATGCCTCTGGCTACTACTATTAGTGCCACCACTGCCACCTGCACTGGTCCGCTGGCTACTGTGTCCACTCTGTAAGCCTGAGGACCGTTTCTGAGACTGAGAAGTGCTGGGTGCAGGTCCTACAGGAGTCCATTTGCTACTCTGATGAGAGCTCCCATGTCTCTGTTCAAAGAAATTTGGGTTAGATTTTTCATCTGCTGTCGGTGGTGCTGCAGGCTTGGGAATTGCAACAAGCTTTGGTATAGATCTGTCTCCTATGAAATCCTTCATTTCATCGTAGTTTCCAAGCATACTCTGAATACGACTTGATAGCTTATCTTCTTTACTAGTCTACAAAGAAATGTAAAATATAATTATACAATTAGCATAACTTGAAATAAGAGATGCTTCTAAAGTGACTTTCCAAACTTCAAATGGAAAGGGTCTTTCATCATATCTTAAGGTTAACAACTCAAAGCAAACTCCAAATATATAACTTTTAAGTGAAAACAATGCACTGAAAGTGAAAAACATTCATGCTAAAACACTAATATATTCTATAGGACACTGAGAAGTATATATAATAAATAGGTTCAAGGAGGGGAAAAATACAAGTTTCACCAATAAATATACTGACACAGTACTGAAAATTTTTTCAAGAACAGGAAAAGTAATCTGCCTTTATGTAATTAAATTCCAGGTCATCAGATTAGTCATACACTGGCAGTCTAGAAAAACATTATATTCCTAATAATTCAAAAATTTAGTGAAACAAGTTATACCCAACTACTGTTTTTTAAATTTTAATTCCTCTGTTACTTTGACTCATCAAATTAAGAAAAGTACCAGCAACAAATTAAGCATAGAAAATCCACTGGTAAAAGTTTTAAATTCTCCCCAATAAATTTAATTTAAATGAATAAATAAGTAAGGTTTAAATCCTAACTACTAATTCTGACCAATAAATGCTCCACTATTTGAAGTCAATAGTACATACTTTAAACTTCAAGAATTATTCTTGGATAATAAGAAAGTCCAAGATATATCCAAGCTTTAGGACTCTTTCACATTCATACACATGGAAGAAAGAAAGTCTACCAATTAGATCACTAGTATTTTATTTTGTGGTTGGCATGAATCAATAAGGACTTTAAATCTTTGAAAATCAGTATGATCCCTTCTAAACAAGAGAGTTAAATATACAGCAACTTATAGACAATATCAAGATTAGAAATAAAATCCAATTCATTACAGCGTAGTTACAAAATAAATGGTAGTATGATTTTCATTACTAATTCAAATCTCAGGTTTTGTGTTATACTCATATAAATCATGTCAGTGTAACTGCCTTTATTAGAAAATCCTTAAAAGCTCTGAATGCATGGCTTTTATAGATCTCATATAATTTCCATAAACATTAAATGTTCTAAGGGTAAATCCAGGATATGCTGTTACATTTATTTATTTATTTGTTTATTTTTATTTTTTGCTGTTACATTTATATTTCATCAGAAAAAAGTCTAACATACTTCTCAATCTCATACTATGACAATAATGGTCATTACTGCTGCTATACATTGTATTATAGCAATTATATAAAATATGTCATTAAAATGTAAAAATAGTTCAAATGAAACCCAAAGCCAAATCAAATATTAGTGGCCACTACAGCTATATTAGAGTCATCAGAAGTGGTACCACTCAGTGTTTTATGTCATCCCAAATCAAGCACAATGGTAGTTATAAAAATAGCAATTGGTTCCATTTATTGAACAACTCTGACAATATGCTTTACTCTAAATCTGATATTGTTAATTAAGCATTCATACATTAGAAAGAATCAGAGAATTCAGTATGTGACAATACAAAAGAAACAGATTGATACTGAAAATACATTTATTCAAACATACTAATAAGTCACTGAAACTTAGTTAACCAAGTAACGGAATAGGCAGAAACAAAGAATCTATGAAATATATTCATTTTGATTGATGTTATACCCAAAGAACCTAGGAAACAGCAGACAATGAAGATTGATTCACAAAATTTTAACTTAATTTAAGGCTTAAAAAGGTGAAACACCTGCCCAAAGTTAGTAGTAGAGCCAGGAATACAGACATGAATGTTTGAGCTAATCCAGATCACATTTTCAAAATTATAGGATAGCAACTGGGGGGGAGATGGGCAATGACAATGACTTTAGGGCCCTCATAATACTCCATTTATTGATCTAGATCAGGGGTGGGCAAACTTTTTGACTCGAGGTCCACAATGGATTCTTAAACTGGACCGGAGGGCCGGAACAAAAGCATGGATGGAGTGTTTGTGTGAACTAATATAAATTCAAAGTAAACATCATTACATAAAAGGGTACGGTCTTTTTTTTCAATAGTTTTATTCATTTCAAACGGGCCGGATCCGGCCCGCGGGCAGTAGTTTGCCCACGGCTGATCTAGATAGTGATTATTATCAGGTTGTTCATGCTATGGAAATTCTTTTAGCTGTAACACAATTTGTATACTTTTCTGTATGCATCTTATACTCCAATAAAAGTACCCCAACAAAATACATTCCACTCAGAGGAAATGGTATACATGGTAACTCTTACCTAATACAAAAATTCAAGCTTAAACATTTTAAAAACAAAAATGTCATAGTATCACCCTAGCCGGTTTGGCTCAGTGAATAGAGCATCAGCCTGCGGACTGATAGGTCCCAGGTTCAATTCGGTCAAGGGCACATGCCCAGGTTGCGGGCTTGATCCCCAGTGGGGAGCATGCAGGAGGCAGCCGATCAATGATTCTCTCATCATTGATGTTCTCTCTCTCTCTCCCTCTCCCTTCCTCTCTGATTAAAAAATAATAATAATTTTTTAAAAATGTCATAGTATTGGGGGAAAAACATTCAGAGAAGGACAACTTACAACTTTGTATGGCTCAGCAAAGAGAGGAGAGCTAGGTGGGAAGGCGTCTTCACCCTGCTGAATTTCCTGATTCCGCCTTTCCCGTTCTTTCATACGCAGCACATTCCGGTCTTCACGGTTCATGTTGCTATGGGGAAAAAACACAATCTTTATATCACAAAAAGGAAAAGGAAAAATTAAAACTTCTCTACTGATTTTGTCAGTTTAATGCTTCAAACGTAGATTCCCTTTCACCTTCCAAATAATAATAGGCATTAGTGCTGAAGCTGGGTTTTGGCAATGATTTTATCAATTAATACCACCCCATTAAAACACTTAACCTTATCAACTTTTAAAGTATTCTGCTAGCTAAAAGTCAGCTAAACTTACACATTCAGAGGGAAGGTAATACTTAAACCCAAATCCTTAATGTTTCCTATAAGCCTTCCATGGCTTCCTCTTCAGAACTCTTAACTATTCTGTCATTAGAGGCATACAACCCACTCCCACCTACCACCCTCTCTCCCCAAGGTCCAGTGCTTGTCTCTACTTTACATCTACCTTATCTTGATTTCTTTTTGTCCCAAACACAGCTTCCTTGGTGTCCATCCTTATGGCAGTTTGACCTCAGCTTTGCTGTTGCTCTAGATTCCCTAAAAAACGACATTTCTGCTCTAAATACATTAATATTTCAATTAACACCTCAATAAATGGCAAAACTGAGGTTTTCAGCAATAGAATCTAAAATTAACTTGGGTTAGTAACAGTAGTTGAAATTGTGTTGGAAAAGAGAAAGACTTTTACGGTGAAGGGAAAAACAAGTGTGTCACTTCTATAATCATGACAGTACGGTGTCTTTTCACTAAGAATAGACTAAGGAAAATAGTTTATTTATAGCAGCAGGGATTTTGGTTAAATAGATAATGAAAAAGGTTTTCAAACCCTGGGACAAGGAATTACCAGGGACTCTGCAACACTCTTCCCTGGAGTTAGATTAAACCACCTGTCCTAGTTTTACTTATTTTTTAATTTTTATTGATTTCAGAGAGGAAGGGAGAGGGAGAGAAAGAGGAAGAAACATAAATGATGAGAGAGAATCACTTGACTGGCTGCCTCCTGCATGTCCCCTACTGGGGATCAAGCCCGAAACCCAGGCATGTGCAGCACTGACTGGTATCGAACCCAGGACCCTTCACTCCACAGACCGAAGTGCTATGCACTGAGTCAAATCAGCTAGGGCTGTCCTGGTTTTGATTAAAAAAAGAAAAAAGTCCTGTTGGAAGCCAAAGGTAAAAATCAAGTTATACTATGTGCAGGATTTTTAGACTTATGATTTATAAATCAAACCTAATCGGAAAATTAAAGTCCATAAAGATTGGAGGAAACTTAATTGTAAAATTACAATGGACATACTCTTGAGGAATTGGTTAGAACAGTACAATATTCAAAGATAAACCTTTCTGATTTGCATAATTAGTACCTTACATTTAATATTTTTAAAAGTATTCTAAGTGTTCCAAATGTATATTTAAGTTGTTTCTTATTTGTACAATTTTCTAATAAACTTAGAAAAGAATATAAGTTTTTTGAGGTATGGAAATAGTGTGTGCTTTGTTCGGTCTTCTGTATGGTGCTAGTATTTAGCACCATACAGAACCACAAAAAGTGTATGATAAATAATACCATGCAACATCTACACTTCAGTATTCAGAGAATAAAACCAAAGACCATATATTATCCTCCAGCTCACTTGAAACAACTAATAATTATATATCACTAACAATCAAGTTTCAAATACTAGTAGACCTCTTAACCTATGGTGCTGGAACATACAAAGTTATTTGTATCTGAGAATTTAAGGGGCATGTTAACTAATGATTTCTTTACATTTTATAAATTCAATTCCTGAAAGATCAGAGAACAGAAATGCTTTCTTTAAACTATGATTTAATTTTATGTATTCAACAGCACTGAAATAATCATGCAAGAAATACTTGTACATTTATGGCAAAAATAGGTACGATTTCCTAAATAAAATCCCTCCTATAGTTACAAAAATCTTTTTCTTTTCTTAAACAATGAAAGTCATCCAACTGAATATTTCCTCTTTTAACAAAATGCCAAGAAGCTCAGAACTGCCCAGCCGGTGTGGCTCAGTGGCTGAGCACTGACCTATGAACCAGGAGGTTATGGTTCAATCCCCAGTGTGGGGCATGCAGGAGGCAATCAATCAATGATTCTCTCATCATTGATGTTTCTATCTCTCTCTCCCTCTCCCTTAACTCTCTGAAATCAATAAAAATACATATCTTTTTAAAAATAAGCTCAGAACTAAATTAACTGATTATTTAAAAGAACTAATATCCCAGTTGTAGTTCTTCTTTTCTATTTTTCTGATTTGACTTATTTTCGCATCTAATTTATAGCCTCCATTTTTTCTCTCCTGTATTTTCACATCAATATCTCTGCCTAAGGTAAAATAAAGTTTTCCAAAAGCAATCATTCCAGTAATCTGAGCTCTCCTAAAAGTAACATAAATTTAAATGAGTTAATTTAAAATATATCTTTGCAGTACAAAAACTATTTTATCGCATATCCCTCAGGATACATGCCAACTATTGTACTAAAATAGGATTGTTGTTGTTTTTTAATTAGCAAATTGCTATATCACAACAAAACCTATGGGACTTCTAGATAAAAGAATTTTGAAAAGAAAACTTGTCAGGCACAGGCACGCAGGTGGGAAGATTGCTTGGTTCAGAACTGTGGAACCTTTGGAGTATTACATCAGATTTTTAAAAGAGAATTCTCATCCTGATGGAAGAGAACTAGGTGAATTGAGAACAACTGTCAACATGAGTTCAGTTAGTATTGCAGATGGTTCTGTTTCAGTGAAGCTGGAAAATACTACACAAATTTTCAGTATTTGCAGCACTACAAACAGATGCCCCTGATAAAGGGTATGCTATTCCTAATGTGGATCTACCACCTCTGTGTCCCTCGAGATTTCGATCTGGACCTCCTCAAGTCAAAGGTAATTCAGGTGGTTTAGTTATAAGCAAGGACTATTTGATAAGCTACATGGAGAGTGACAACCTTGCTAGTAAAAATTCTCAAACATAAAACATCTAGTAATCAAAAACCAACACAGGCAATTCTCTCTTAATTAATTTCTTAAATATCATAAAGTAATGTAAATTCTAAACTTCAATTGAATTATAAATAGTCAAGGTTCCAATTTAGAAAATGGGACAATTAAGGATAACTGACTTTTATTTCTGGTTATATAACACTAGTGGCCCAGTGCACGAATTCGTGCACATTGAAAGGAAACTAATTAGAAAAAATATTTTAATATCACTATTCGCCCTTTTTCTATAATAGAAGTGTCAACCAAATTCACGATCAACAATGACAGATCGAAATACATGTGTGCAACTCGCACCAGTGAGAGCTTTATATGTATTGTGCATGCGTGAGTCAACTTAGCCTTTTATAGATATAGAATAAACTTGCTTAATTAGACCTGCTTTCTGATGTAGCCAAACTTTTTTCAACCCAGTGAAGCACCCCAACTTCTCTTTCAGGTAATTGTCAGCAACACAGCAGTAAATATCAACAAGAAGCAGGTTATTATTGTAAATCATGCAGGGAGAACAAAGGGCAAAATATTTAACTGCAGCAGTTTGACAATATACTGCACAGTGAGAAAACCTGAAGTCATTTTCAAGGTCCACCATTTCTTTTTTTTTTTTTTTTAAGGGTTCCGTTTTTTTGGTTTTTTTTGTTTTTTAATGTATTTTATTGATTTTTCACAGAGAGGAAGAGAGAGGGATAGAGAGCTAGAACATCGATGAGAGAGAAACATGGATTCCACTGAGTCTCCTATCTACCTACTCTAGGACTTCTGTGAGGATCAAATGAGATGAAGCACGGGAAAATGCTTCATAGACATTTGGTTAAAGTGTGAAATGTTCGAACTCAAGATGGCGGTGGAATAGGCAGACGCATCCCAAGGCTTGTCCCGGAGCAAATAGAATGAGCAGCTGAAACTAATAACACCCACCCGGAATTGGCGAAGTATACTCAGCTGGTGAGACAGTTTGCAGCTGGGAAGGGCAGAATTCCCCTGGAAAGCAGACATGTGAGCAGCACACTCTTGTCCAAGGAGCATCAGCCCCATGAGCAGCCTGCCTCAGGCCTAAGAGCAGCAGCCTCATGTGGCCTGCCCCTGTCCAAGGAGCAGCAGCTGTGTGAACGGCCAGCTTCCCCATCCGAGGATCAACAACCACGCAAGCAGTCCGACCTGTCTGAGAAGCAGCCATCACACGAGCAGTCTACCTACGTCTGAGGAGCAGC
Organism: Myotis davidii; assembly: GCF_000327345.1. Taxonomy (NCBI): domain Eukaryota; kingdom Metazoa; phylum Chordata; class Mammalia; order Chiroptera; family Vespertilionidae; genus Myotis; species Myotis davidii. The sequence continues at coordinate 366,521 of NW_006287375.1, read as the reverse complement.
AGCCCTGCGCAGCCTGCCCCCATCCGAGGAGCAGCAGCTGCGCACAGTCTGCACCCTGCACTAGTCCGAGGAGCAGGAGCTGCGCAAGCATCTTGCCCTCGTCCAAGCAGCAGCAGCAGTACGAGCAGCCTGCCCAATCCGAGGAACAGTAGCTGTGTGAGCAGCCTGCCCCCCATCCGAGGAGCAGCAGTTCTGCGAGCAGCCGGTCCCCATTCGAGGAGCAGCACAAGCAGACCGCCCACGTCCGAGGAGCGGCAGCCCTGCATAGCACTCACTGGTCTGAGGAGCAGAGCCACACACAGCCTGCACCTGTCCGACGAGCAGCAGCCGGGTGAGTGGCCCGTCCCCGTCCGAGGAGGAGCAGCCACACGTGCAGCTCACTCCTGTCCAAAGAACAGCAGCTGCGCAAGCAGCCCACCCCAGTCTAAAGAGCAGCAGACTTGCAATCAACCTGTCCAAGTCCAAGGAGCAGTAGCCCCGCAAGCAGCCCACCACATCAGAGGAACAACATCAGCGTGCAGCCAGCCCCCCATACAAGGAAGAGCAGCCACGTGAGCAGTCCACCCCAATTCAAGGAGTAGCATCTGTGTGTGTAGCTTGCCCCCATCCAAGGAACAGCAGCCTTGTGATCAGCACACCCTCTGTCTGAGGAACAGCAGCTGTGTGTGAAGCCTCCCCCCACCAGCCAGAGGAGCCACCACAACTGTGAACAGCATCCTTTAGAGGAGCTGCTGCCAACTGAGGAGCAGCTGCTACCACAACTGCCTGGTGAGCAACCACAGCCCGAGGAGCCACTGCCACCCAAGGAGCAGCCCTGAATGACTCAACATGTAGATATGTCGGTGAGATCAAACATGGGTAGACAAAGAAACCCTCAAAGAAAAGAAAAGGAGGACTCGCCAAAAAAGCAGCTAAGTGAAACAGAGGCATGCAATATGACAGAAAAAGAATTCAGATTAAGGGTCTTAGAATGCATAAACCGGATGGAAGAAAAAATCAAAAATTTATGCAAGAATCAAAAAGAAATGGATGAAAAAATCAATAAATTATGTAAGAACCAAGAAGAAATGAAGAGTGATATAGCTGCAATAAAAAACACCACTGAAAGTTTCAACAGTAGACTAGGAGAAGCAGAGGACCAAATTAGCGAATTAGAAGACAGGGAAGCAAAACACACCAAAACTGAACTGCAATTGGAGAAAAAAATTAAAAGACAGGAGAAGAGCCTAAGGGAGCTATGGGACAACATGAAACGAAACAATATACGAATAATAGGGGTGCCAGAACAACAGAAAGAGGAACAAGGGTTAGAAAACCTATTTGAAGGAACATATCAGAAAAATTCCCTGACGTGGGGAAGAAAAAAGTCACACAAGCACAAAGTGTGAAATGTTTCCACCTGGCTATAAAGCAAGTCGTGTTCCTGGGCTGAAGAAAGTGCAAGGAGGCTAGTTGTCACTAGGGAGAGGAAGCTGGGCGTTGCTACATGACGTCATTACCCGGATGGTTAGACACTTAGTATATTAGCCTTTTATATATATAGATGGGAGATAGCGACGTAACCACAAAACGATGTACATCGAGTCCAACATAACCCGAGAAGTGTCTGTATACAAGATTAAAGCGTAAAACAAAATGACTGCAAATGGGCACAAATCATTTTGGGGTGATGAAAATGTTCTACAATTAGAAGTGTGGTGTTAAGTTGCATTACTTTATAAACTGATTAAAAATCATTGAATTATACACTTAAAACAAGTGCACTTTATGGGCTGCAAATTATATCTCAATCAAGCTGGTTTTTTTAACGGAATATTATCAACCTGAAAAGGATCCTTGATTACTATCATTTGTTAACTCTTCCTCTACATCCTGACCTTCCTGATGGACTTCACACCAGTACATTCCCTTAAATAACTGTAATGCTCCCCACTTTCTGCTAAAACCACGTGTTTCCCTATCAGAAACAACTGGGGGTAAAAGAAAACTGAGGTCTCACATCCTCCTCTTATACAATAAAAGCCTTAGATGAAAATTGTCCCCTCGACTAGGAGCTCAACCGCTTGCTATGATGTGCACTGACCACAAGGGACGGCGCAGAACATGGCGGGTGTCGGCAATGCAGAGCTGACAGCAGACAACAGTGGAGGCACTGCCAACCCTGATGGGCCCTGATGAGAGCAGGACTGTGGCGGGATGGTGAAGTGGGTGAGCGGGCGGTGCCAGGCCAAGGCAGATACGAGCGGGGGCCTGATCGCCCCATCGATGGCCCCACAGGTGGCAACCAGCAGTGGCAGCAGGGGGTGGGGCTGCCACCCAGCTCTCAGGCACTGAGGGAGCCAGATTGGGGGCCCAGTCCCAACCAATCGCCCCACAGATGGTGACCATCAGCCAGCAGGCCCTGATTGCCTAATTGGGGTTGGGCCCTGGGCTGGGATGGGAAACTAGGGGTGGGTGGTGGCGACCAACCTCCTGCAGTGCCCAGGCTACCTGGGGACACGGATGACGGAGACAGAAGTGTGGTGGAAAGGTGGTGTGTCTGAAGAGCTCGCTCTCACTCCCCCTGCTACTCTCCCTGGGACGCCAGAGCTCACGCAGTGGGGAAGCACCCAAGCTCAGGTGCCAGGCACCCATTAGGAGCCCTCCCCGCACTGGCATGGCCTCTTCCGGGTGAGCTGGGCTGCAGCTGCCAGGACAGCAGGTGCCAGTTGGGCTCCCCGTGGGTTTGCGTAGGAGCCAGTGTAGAGTGCACTGCCCACCCGGCTTCCATGCAGTGCTGCTGGGTGGCCCAGAGGCCCACACTGCGCCCTGGCCCATAACGTCTGGCCGTGCTCACCGCATCTCCAGGTGTGGACTCAGGTGCCATGACTCAGGCAAAGGGAGGTTCGCGGGGCCTGGGGGCCCAGAGGTCAGCTGGGACCTGCCCTTCCACACCAGACACTCGTGCTTTGATTGGCAGCCAGGCCTAGGGACTGCACCTGTGCACGGATTTTGTGCACCAGGTCTCTAGTTTAAATAAAATGGTGCTATTCAAAAGATAAAAGATATGGATGGAACAAATATTAGAGTCTATCAGGATCTCATACAATGAATTTGAACAACACTATAATAAACTAAACCTAACAGTTAAGTATAGAACACTCCACTCATCAACAGTGGAATATACATTCTTCTCAAGTGCACATGTAACATTCTCCAGGAAAAATTATTTGTTAGGCCCTAAAACAAGTCTAAATAAGTTTAAAAGGATTGAAATCATACAAAGTATGTTCTCAGATCACAATGGGATAAAATTAGAAAAGAAGAAAAATTGGGAAATTCACAAATATGTGGAAATTAAACTATACACTCCTAAATAACCAACTGGTCAAAGAAAAAATCACAAGGGAAATTAGAAAGTCCTATCAAATAATAAAAACAAAATCCTATACTAAACCTTATCAGATCAATTAAGGCAGTCCCTCCCCAGCTGGCCAACCCCCTGCATCCCTCCTCAGTCCCAATCAGGCACTGGTGGGGTCCCTCAGCCTAGCCTGTGCCCTCTCGCAACCCGGGATCCCTTGGGGGATGTCCGAGAGCGGTTTTAGCCCGATCCTGCAGGCCAGGCCCAGGGACCCCACTGGTACACGAATGCATGCACCAGGCCTCTAGTATAACTACTAGTATAAACACTGATATTAAACAAGGGGAAAGATTTGAAATAATAAAGATTAGAATAGAAATAAGTAAAATAAATAGAAGTAAATAAAAGAGAATCTATATAAAAACCTAAGCAACCAGCCAAGTGGCCAGTACCTATAATGTGCAATAACCACCAGGGGACAGACGCTCAATGCACAGACATGGAAACATGGAACAGACTGATGAATCTCAGAGGGAAGGGAGGGGGGGAAGAGATTAACCAAAGATCTGATATGCATACTAGAGCCCTGGTGCACAAATTTGTGCATCAGTGGGATCCCTCAGCCTGGCCTGGGGGGATTGGTGTAAACCAGTTCTCCGACATTCCCCGACGGGTCCCAGATTGTGAGAGGGCGCAGGCCAGGCTGAGGGATCAGGACCCCTAGTAGAAAAATAATAGAGAAAATAAACAAAACCAAAAATTGGTTCTTAGAAAAGACAAGAAAATTGACAAACCTTTAGTTACAATGACCAAGGAAGACTCAAATTACTGGGAACAACATTACCAACCTTACAGAAATAAAATTGGTTATAAGGGAATACAATAAAAAAAAACTTGTACACCAACAAGTTAAATAATCTAGACGAACAGAATTCCTAAAAACACACAAAATCATGTAATTTTAAATTTTAAAACAGTTTAAAGTGGTGTTCAGAGCCTGTTAACAAGGTTTCCTTCAATGAGAAAGTCTGAAGAGGTCACAAGGCAGGGAAACAAAAATGTACATCTGGAAATCAAAACCAATAATGAAACATCAGGTCCCAATACATGATTTGGCACAGAAAGACCTTTGCCCCAAAGTTTGTCATGAGACTTCTATGGCCTTCAGATTTAAAATGATGTAGTAAGAAACATGAAAGCAAAGGTAATTCCATACTATTTTTGCTTTTTTCATCATCTTTATATTATTTCAATTTCTCATAATCATGTTTCATAATCGCTCTCAACTAGGCTCTCAAAGTTTCCCAGAAAGTTTACTATCTTTCTCTTTCTTATTTCTCACAAGTATTTCATGGAGTCTATGACTCTCCCTCCTAATTTCCATTCCAAAAATGACTTGTCTTACTAGACAAAGATTAAAAACAAGACTAAAAATCAGAGAGAAATTGAGATATGTTGGTTAGATCATTTCTTTCTGCTGGTGGACACCACCGAGTAAGCAACGTTGAAGTCTCCCCTCCCAAAGTCATCATGTCTAAGTCATTCTTCCAAAGAGCTGGAACAGCTGGGGAAGCTCTTTATTAGAGGTTTGAGCTTTGAAACAACAGATGGGAGTCTGAGGAGCCATCTTGAGCAAGGGGGAACACTCATATGTGGTGATGAGTGACCCAAACTAATGTAAATATCTGATATGCAGGATGGTGTAAGGTGACCCCTGTGAAAGGGTCGTTCGACCGCCAAAGGGGTCGCGACCCACAGGTTGAGAACCGCTGACCTAAGAGATTATTTTGAACAGTATGTGAAAAGCAAAGTGGCTGAAATCATGACTGATTGAGGCAAAAAAAGAGAGGCTTTGCTTTTGTAATCTTTGATGACCATGCTTCTGTAGACAAGACTGTCATTCAGAAATACCATACTGTTTCGGGGGGTGGGGAGGAAGAGAACATATGTAATACTTTCAACAATAAAGACTTAATGTTTTTAAAAGAAATACCATACTGTGAATAGCCACAACTGTGAAGTAAGGAAAGTCCTATTTAAGCAAGAGATGGCCAGAGCTTCATTCAGCTAAAGAGGCTGAATGGTTCTGAAAACTTCGGAGGTGATCATGGGAGAGGTTTTGGTGGAAATGACTACTTTTATCATGGAGGAAACTTCAGTGGTCAAGAAGGCTTTGGTAGTAGCCATGGTGGTAGTGGATATGGTGGCAGTGGGGATGGCTACAATGGTTTTGGTAATGATGGAAGCAATTTTGAAGGTGACATAAGCTACAATGTTTTTGGCAATTACAACAATCAATCTCAAATTTTGGACCTATGAGAGGAGGAAACTTTGGAGGCAGAAGCTCTGGCCCCTATGGTAGTGGAGGCCAATACTTTGCCAAACCATAAAACTACGATGGCTATGGCAGTTCCAGCAGCAGCAGTAGCTATATGGCAGTGGCAGGAGGTTTTAATTACTTCCAGGAAACAAAGCTTAACAGGAGAGGAAAGCCAGAAAAGTGATAGGGAAGCTACAGGTTACAACAGATTTGTGAACTCAGCCTAGCACAATGGTGGCAGGATCTAGCTGCTACAAAGACATCCTATATAATAAAAGGCTAATATGCAAATTGACTGAGCGACGAAATGACCAATTGTTATGATGCGCACTGACCACCAGGGGGCAGATGCTCAACGCAGGAGCTGCCGCCTGGTGGTCAGTGCACTCCTACAGGGGGAGCGCCACTCAGTCAGAAGCCCTGAGCCGGTGGCAGCACTAAGGATGCCCAGGGGAGCAGGCCTAAGCTGTCAGTTGGACATCCCCCTGAGGGCTACTGGACTGCCAGAGGGCGCAGGTGAGGCTGAGGGACTCCCCCCCACACACTCGAGTGCACAAATTTCATGCACCAGGCCTCTAGTGATTTAGGTAATACTCATGTGAATGTGTAAAAAAAAACTTGAGGACTGTATTTGTGGCTAACTGTATAACAGGTTATTTTACTTTCTGTTCTGTGGAAAGTGAAAAGAATTCCAACAAAGGTTTTTAATGTAGATTTTTTTTGTACCCATGCTGTTGACTACTAAATATAATAGTCTGATCATGACACTGAATAAATGTATCTTTTAAAAAAAAAGTCAGATAGAAATCCTCTCATCAACCAACCATCTACTTTCAAAGTACTAGCATCTGCATCCATTCTCTTCTTTCCCCTCATTATAAAAGAAAAAGTATCTTTTTCTATCAAAGAATAAGTATGCCCATTTTGCTCTTTTTCTAGACCTTACTGACTCCTCTCCAGCAACTTCAACTTCAGCCTCTCTAATGAATCCTTTCTATCAGCATTCAAACATATTCTTTTTAAAAAGAAAGCCTTGACCCTGTATTTCTCACCAGCTACCACTCACTCTTTATCTTCTCTATTCTTGCTCATGGCTAAGCTTCTCAAGAGGACTCTTGGTGATTCTTCACTTCCCCTGAAATCATTCATTTTATAAAAAGTCCCCCCTCCAAAAGGTGTAAGGAACAAAATGGTGAGCACTTGAGTTACCCACAAACCATCTTAGAAAATATGGCACTGCCATTAGAGTGGAAGTCTCCTGTGTACCCTTCTATAAGTATCTTTGTCCTTTTACTGTATATGTGTGCATCCCTAAATAAGACATTGAATTGTTTTGTATGTTTTTCAACTGCTAAAATGGTATACTCTAAAAGATTCTGAGCCTTTTTAATTCTTAGCATTATATTATGAGGTTAACCCATGTTCATTTATTTTCACTGTTGTGAATCTACACAATTAACTTATCCATTCTCCAGTAGATAGATATTTAGGTAGTTTCCCATTTCTCTGCTACTACAAACAATGCTGTAATGATCACTTTTATACATATCTCTTTGTAACAATGAGAGTTTTTCTAGAATAGACACCTACAGATGGAATTGCTAGGTTGCAGGGTAGGAGCATCTTCAATTTTAGTAGATATAGACAAAATGTTTTCCAAAATGGATCCAATCACTATTTAACACTCTACTGTTTTCAACTTCCTACACTCTACCCCTTTGCCAAGATCTCTAGTAATTTGCAAGTTGCTAAAGCCAACAGACTATCATTTTAGTTGACCTACCATTCAACACATTCAGCCACTGAGTTCCTTAATACAGTACTTCTGAGTTCTGTAACCCTGGTCTTCCCAATTTTCCCAGTAATTCTGGCTCCTCCCCTTCAACCTATCAGACTTCTTAAAAGTTGATGCTCCTCTGTACTCAGCCATGGGTCTTATTCTGATTCAGTCTACATTCTCTCCCACAATTTCATTGCTTGAAATACCATCTATATGCCCAGAATCCAAATACCTAAATATTCTCCACATCAGATTTTTCTCTTCTGAGATACAGACCACATATCTAAGGACGTTGATCATGTTCTTTGAGGAATCTCAATCTTATTACATCCAAAAACTGATTTCTTGATCTGTCTTCCCCTGCCTCTACCAACTCCTAATCCAGTGATCCTCTCCTACCAAGCAACTGCTCTTGGTGAATCCTCCCTTCAACCTCTCTCCATATCCAATCCATAATTACAGCATCCAACATATATTTTTAATTAATCTGTTCACTTCTTTCTCCACAGCCATTGTTCAAAACAAACCATCATTTTATCTCCAACTTGGGAATGCTACAGCCTTCTAATTAAGGCTCCTAGTTCCCCTGGTCTCTCTCTACTCCACATTTCTTACTACAGCCAAAGTGATGTCTTTAAAACACAAACCAGATCATGTCATCAAACCCCTGCTTTAAATTTTTAAGTAAGCTTTCCACTTACCTTAGGATAAGATAAACTTAAGGTCCTTACCATGGCCTGCAGAGCCCTGACCTGACTTTCTGCCTGATCTGATTCCTGCCTATTTCATCAGATTCAAATTATACCTTACAGCTCTTCCCTCCCAGCTCCCCACCAGGGGCCTTTGAGGGGGCTTCCTGAACTTGTGATGCTCTTTCCAGCTTCAGAAAATTGATGCATACATTCCCTTTTCCTTCAGAATACTTGATCACAAATAAAATATTTATTTTTATGTTCATTAATATTTCCTCTCTCACTAAACAATAATCAGGAAATGTGTTTGTTTTGTTCAGCATTGCATATCTATACAATAACCTAGTAGACAATCACCTGAATGAGTAAACTAATGAATTTCACAGCATGGTTAGAAAGAAGACATTATCGCACTTACTAGAAAATAATACACAGAGATCATGGTATTATTTACCTAATATCATGAAATACTAATATTTCAAAATAGAAATAATCAGTGCTTCATATTACATTAAAATCAGACACCATGTGCAACAAATTTTAATTGAGCACTGTAACATTTGCATTTAATGATTTCAGATAGGCCAGAACTGAAATATTTACTTGTCAAGCTCTACAACTCTTTTCCTTTAACTATAATTCAATTCACTTCCTCCATGAAGCTTCTTGGATAAAGCAAAACTTTATTTCCTCATCTTAGAAGCCAAATAGTATCATAAGTAATGCTTATTATGTAGTTAAGCAGTTATTCCATTGTTTAATAAATAATTTAAAACAGTATTTGCCAGACTGATTACTGATAAACTGGTATGTTCTTTTAAAAATACTAGACAATGTAAAACCTCAATTCAAGAAATGTTTATTACATACACAAATGCTCACACTTAATGGTAAGTCTAAGAATATACGAATATTCACATTACGTGTAACCAGCTGCCTCCCTTTAGACAATGTTTCTCTCAGTAATAAATACTCTTTCCTCTTGTTGTCCTACAATTATATACCATGCACCTATTTCAGAACCAAAACCAAATCAAATTATACTTCTTTCATTAATATTTAGAAATGAGTAGCCGAAACCGGTTTGGCTCAGTGGATAGAGCGTCGGCCTGCAGACTGAAAGGTCACAGGTTCGATTCCGGTCAAGGGCATGTACCTGGGTTGCAGGCACATCCCTAGTGGGGGATGTGCAGGAGGCGGCTGATCGATGTCTCTCTCTCATCGATGTTTCTGACTCTCTATCTCTCTCCCTTCCTCTCCATAAAAAATCAATAAAATATATTTAAAAAATATTTAGAAATGAGTAAACCAAATTTAACTAGTGTAAACTTACCTCAAAAATTGTTGCTACCATACCCTAAAAGCATATGAACAAAACAAAAAAATCAGAGAAGCCTATTTTCACCTTCAAAGATAAATAAATGAGCATAGAAAATGGTTAAAAGTAAAAATTTACAGTTCTTTTTATAGAAAGAAATCAATCTTTTGATTCAGAGTATTTTAAAGCATACAAATATCTAAAACCCAAAAGGCATCTTATTGGAAACTTCTGTAATTTATGCAGTAGTAATTACTTTTACATCTTTATAAAACAGAGCTAAGAGATTTTTATGCAATAAAAGGATTTCAAGCTGTGCACAGTTCAATTCTTACCTATTTTTATAAAGCCTTCAGATTTTATCTGAGCCTGAAAATAACCTACATACATTCAGATCCAGATTTTTACTCAAATTGGCCTCTCTTAGTAGTCCCTTACTTCTCCCCATTTCTAAATTCATCTATTTCAAAGCTAACCACATATACCTTCTTCCAAAAAACCTTCCAAACTTCCTCTGACTTTCTACTATAATGTTAATAAAAATATGTAAATATAAAATCAGGTATGAACTCATTATGTTTATAGCTCTTACCTAACAGTAAAACTAAAACAACTTTAAAATCTAAATATAAAACAAAATTTTAAGTAACATGAATGTAACAGATTGTGTTGGTTTACAGAAACCATACCAATGACATTCAATCCTAGAAATATGTAGTCTCAAATCTGGTTCTGTATTTTTAAACCACTTCTGTAACTTGACTTCAATAATATTAATAGAGGATATGCTTATAAATATGTTATACAAAATGGACTTAATAACTGTGCTTATTTGTTAGTTTGGGAAATACAACTTTATACACCAGACCAACTAGTCGTCCTTAAATGTCCATTTTAAAGAGGTCTCACTTGCTAACTCTGGCAATCTTGTTCATTTGTGTTTCCTACCTTATCAAAACCTACATTAAATATATATAAAGTATATAAACCACTGCTGAAGTTGGAAACACAACACCTACACTGCAAACTGTTTTGTGTTAATTAATTACAAAGATGGGGTCCACCAGAAACATCTCAAGGTGAAAATATGACACCACCTACTATGCCAGAGTTCTTTCAGATTTGGCCTGCCAATACTAACACATACTATGACATGGTCCAATTTTACTCTCCAACTTTCCCTTCTGAGCCATTCACTGCAGTATCATCTTAGTACAAGAAACTATAGCTTGGCACAAACACAACAGTAAACAAAATCTAAACACAGCAACAAACTCCCAAGGGAGTATTTGGCTATAAAGCAGTCCTTCAGAAGTTAACATAAAACTCATTAATGTCTAAGTATCCCTGGGTAGAAGAATACTACAGAAAATGGAACTCTACTAAGGAGTTTAAAGTAACAAAATCAGATTTGCAGTTTCGAGGGAAAAATCATTCTGGTACAGGGTATATAGTAGATCAGACTGGCAATAAGGAAACAAGTGAGAAGATTGTTGCAATAATCCAGGTGAGAGTTGAAAGCTTTGAATTAAGGCAGCAAATGCAGAGAAGGGGTTTGGATTCAAAGATGTTAAGGAAGTAGAATTTTGGGAAAGCCAGGTGTGAGAAGTAAAATAGAGGAGTCAAGGACAACTTGCATGTTTCTAGGAAAAGTGATGATAGTGGTACATTCTCCAAGACAAGAAAAAGAGCAGAATTGGAAGTGAGGGGATTGAGAAGTGGCAGAATAGTTAATATGTACATAATGAACACTTATAGGGACTATCTGACCAGCTTCTAGCTTCACTTCACCCCAGATTTTCTGGAAATTCTCCTCCCCATTTACATAGTTGTACTAAAGGCAACCTGTTACAATGTAACCTAACCGATAGTGTGATCCTCCTTTCGGGGTATAGAAGACCCCTCAAGTCTGATTCCCTAACTAAAGCTAGGCTAATGCCCAAATCCCACCTGTTTGTATTATGTGTATTTGTATTTGTGTGTACACATGTATGTGTATTCTACAATAAAACAAAAACCCGTAACAACTACCACGGTAAATAGGGACATTATAACTAACTGTTCAACCCTAAGGCAATCCTCAGACCCAAATGTCCACTAAGGCCCATTTGATCTGCTAAAACAGGAGTTAACAAACTTTTTTAAAGCCTCCTAGGAAATATTTTAGGCTTTGTAGGCCATACAGTCACAACTACTTAACTCTGCCTTTGCAGCAGCAAAAGCAGCTACAGATAACATATAAACAAATAGATGTACTTACGAACATTGAAATTTGAGCTTCCAAAAAAAATTGCATCTTCTATAATTTTCACATGCCACAAAATATTCTTTTGATTTCCCCCACCATTTAAAAATGTAAAACCATTCTTAGCTCACAGGCCATACAAAAGCACGCAGCACTATGTCGACTAACCATAGTCTGCTGACCCTTGTAGTAGGCGACATAGATCTGTCCTCCCCTAACACTACTTCCAAATGTCCTCTTAGTGGTAATCTTAACCTAAGACAAAAATCTTCCTAGTGGACAGAACTGAAAAATCTTCATTTGGCTAAAAAATTCACTCCATTTTCAAGGAAGACAACAAATGAAGGCCCCTATAATTTGCTGGTTCTATCATTTACCTTATACCACACCTGTCCAGCAAGATATGAGGTAAGTTTTGCAACAATATCTTCCTGTGCCCTCCTCTCATAAGAGTTTTAGTTATTCTGTTTCCCAACCGCTGTGTATCAGTTAAGGATGATTAAATTTAGTTTTTAGCCACAATTTTCAGACATGTGACAAAGCATATCTAGGCCTGATTAACAAGAGATCTCACCTTTAGAACCTGAACTCGGAGAACAATGAGCTATGGATGCTGTAGCCAGATGTGAATTTGGGTAGTCTCCATAAAAGAGATAAGGTTGTTTGCTGATATATATAAATTATGTTTATAAAATATTTAATATACATATGGGAAAAAGTAGGACTAAACAGCCATGGGATGAATGAGGTGGCCCAACTAAGTTTATCTCTTCTTTTTTATTATTGATCTTAGAGAGAGAAGGAGGGAAGAAGGGAGGGAGGGAGAGAACATTATTGATTTGTTCTACTTATTTATGCATTCACTGATTGATTCTTTTATGTGCCCTCACCAGGGATGGAACCCACAACCTTGGCGTATCAGGATGACGCTCTAATCAACTGAGCCTACCCAGCCAGGGTCCCAAATATTTTTTGTTTGTTTGTTTTTTAATATATTTTTATTGATTTCAGAGGGGAAGGGAGAAGGAGAAGGAGAGATAGAAACATCAATGATGAGAGAGAATCATTGATCGGCTGCCTCCTGCATGCCCATTGTACCAGCAACCCTGACATGTGTCCTTGACCGGAATCGAACCCGAGACCTTAGTCCACAGGCCAACACTCTATCCACTGACCCAAACCTGCTAGGGCCCAACTATGTTTTAAGAGTACCCTTTACTGCACTTCTCTCTGGGATAGTGCAGCTAGAGCATCTTATTATAATGTAGCCCCTCAGCCAAAGTTATGGTCTACAGGTGGACACATAATCTAATGAGTCCCCTTTCCTAGCTAGGATTTGGGATTGAGACTCAGGTCAGTCTCTCTCTGATAGCAGAAGATACAAGATTTCAAATTCAGAAGATATTAATTAGTAAGTGTTAAAGTTGGTCTGCAGCAAGAGAACTAGCTGAATATGCAAAGAGCCCCTTGATCCAGCTGTTCCTGAGTTCTATCTTCCTGCCTTTCTTGGAATTTGTGGGATACCCAATATGTTCCCAATAAATTCTTTTGGCTTAAGGTAAGTATATGCTACTTTCCTAAATAAAACAAAGTGCCTATTAGACAAACTAAAGGGGGATATTCAGTTGGATGAAAGAGTTCTGGTGCCCACAAAACACTTAGAGTGAAGAAGGAATGACAAGGCTAAAATCCAGAATACCAATCTCAAAGGATTACCAAGAATTAAAACTCTGCAAAAAAGCAGTTAGTAGGTAGAAAGGTAGTAAATGAACAGTCATCAAAGTAAGGAAGAAAACAATATCAAGGATAAAATGATTAACTATCAAGTACAAAAAGAGGTAGTAAGCAATGATTACATAAGTTGGCAATATAAAAGACACAAGTAGCCTTGGTAAGAGCAATTTCACTGGCATGGTAGGATGAGAAGTCAAGCTGAAGGTGCACACTATCTATAAAGTATTCTTGCCATTAAAAAAGTGTCAAGCCTGATAGTCTAGCCAGTGTGCTAAGCGGTTAGAGCCTCAGTCAGAGCACTCGGGTTCCATTCCTGGTCAAGAGCGTGTACCTCAGTTGCAGGTTTGATCCCTGGCCCGAGTCGGGAGGCAACCAATCAATGTAGCTCTCTCACACCTCTCTCTCTCTTCTTCCCGATCCATCCCTTTCTTCCACTCTCTCTAAAAATCAATGGAAAAAATAACCTCAGGCGAGGAGGAAAAAAAATTTCAAGCCTGAATCAAATCAAGCTCCTAAATGTAACTACTAAAGGAAAAATAGGGGCAAAGGAACATCTATAATAAAAGCATAATATACTAATTAGACCAGACAGCCGGACAACCTTCCAGACAAAGCCGGGGCTGCAAGGGCCAACCCCTTTGCATGAATTTCGTGCATCAGGCCTCTAGCTAAGTGTCTCTCCAACTGATAGCTATGACGCGCACTGAGCACCAGAGGGCAGACGCTCAATGCAGGAACTGCCAAGCTGCAGTGACTTGGCAGCGGCAGTTCTTGGGTGACGCACCCCAGAACCAGAGAGGAGGGAGACCGATTCCTCGCGGGGCTACGCGATTCCACCTTTGGCCGTGGGTAATGTTGTTTCTCGGGCACTGTCAGCCCCGAATCTGTGTTTGCATTCCACACCCTGTACAATAGCAACTCTGTAGCGTGCCCTCTCACACTCGGGGATCCCCCAAGGGATGTTGGAGAGCTGGGTTCAGCCCGATCCCTGCAGGCCAGGCCAAGGGACCCCACCTGCCGGAGGGACCGCGCTCACTCCACAGACACCCTTTGAGCCACAGCACCACTCCAGGTGCAGTCAGCCAGAGAAGGACCCCGGGAGGTTGGCTCCAGGGCGGGTCCAGCCCATCTCGCTCAGTCCCGCCCTGCCAGACACCTTCTAATTAATTTTCTTTCAATGTGCACGAATCTGTGCACCAGGTCACTAGTATTACATGAAACCACAGCAATGCAATCAGCACAATCCAGACTGTGAGAAATCTCATAGGGCAAAAACTTGGTTTCTTTAACAAACCAATTGTATGGGAACAAGAACAAAAAGACAGCAACCAATAGAAGGAAGGAAAAAAAAAAAAGGAGGGTTGAGACACATACCCAATGTAATATATGTCCCTTTATCTGGATTCTAACTCAAACTGTTAAAACAAAGTAAAGCCCAGCTGGTGTGGCTCAGTGATTGGGTGCTGAACTATGAACCAGGAGGTCTCAGTTAAATTCCCAGTCAGGGCACATGCCTGGGTTTCAGGCTCAGTCCCCGGTGGCAGCCTATCAATGATTCTCTCTCATCACTGATGTTTCTATCTCCCGCTCCCTCTCCCTTCCTCTCTAAAATCAATAAAAACACACTTTTTAAAAAAAAGCAGAAACTGTAATCAAAGAAATCTGAACACTGACTGGGTATGCAATGATAATAAAAAATTAGTGTTAATTTTTTAGTAAAATTTTATATTGGATTATTGTTTTAATCCTTATTTTTCAGAGATACACAATGTAATAGTGTCACAATTTTTATTTTACTAGTGTGTCTTCCCTAATACGTTGTGTTCCATGTCACCCAGAGTTAGCTGCCTAACAATTAAGGGAGATACAAAGTGATAAAGGATTCCGAGGAGGAAGGTCACAATTGGAGTAGAGTGAAGAATTAAGCAAAACTTTAGGAATGCAATGGTACTTGCCCTGGGCCTTAAAAGATGGTAAAATTTTAACAGGTAAGGAACAAGAGAGAAAAGTGATATTCCTGATGGAAAAAATGAAAGCAAATGCAAAGAGGTGGGAAGGCAGGTGTCTATGCAGAGTATTCACCTGTACTCACCTCTCCATAAAACTATCCCTACCCTGATGAGATGAAAACAAAAACTTGAAAAGTCGTAACTCACTAGGCAGCTCCAAATTGATAAAATCATGGGAGACCCATTCAGGCTCCAAGCAGCCCCAGGGGGAGTTCTTGTCCAGTCTCAGGACAGATCAAGACAATATCTGGATAGCCAAACCATACTGGCTGTCCAGGGCAATCTATTCTGTCAATCAATAACTGATTCCCACTCCCTCCCCCCCACACACACACACTTTGGGAAAAGAAGCATGGAGTTCTTTTACCTATCCTAGGAAATAATGATCAAAATGAGTAGTTTAAAACAGGACCCACTAAAAGCCACCACCATGGCTCATTAGAGAGATAAAAGTTACATGAAATGCCTTTCCTCAGGTTACAGATTTTTTTTTAATGATAGCTGATGAAGCAAATATATTTTAAATAAGATTCTTTTCCTTCGAAAATAGAACAAGTAGTCCCCTAATTGAAATGTTTTTGGAAATGGATTCAGTGGTTCTAACGTTTTCTACATGCCAGTATCATTAAAATTCTCAGGATATGATGCCTGTGAAAATGAACATCAAGCCGAAACCGGTTTGGCTCAGTGGATAGAGCGTCGGCCTGCGGACTGAAAGGTCCCAGGTTCGATTCCAGTCAGGGGCATGTACCTGGGTTGCGGGCACATCTCCAGTAGGAGATGTGCAGGAGGCAGCTGATCGATGTTTCTCTCTCATCGATGTTTCTAACTTTCTATCTCTCTCCCTTCCTCTCTGTAAAAAAATCAATAAAATATATTTTAAAAAAAAGAAAAAAGAAAATGAACATCAAGACAAATAGGAATGCACATGATTAGCCAAAACTCAGTAACTGGAATGCTTATTACTGCCCTCTTCTATGTACTGGAGTATCACTTCAAATAACCAAAGTGGGCGTAAGAGATACTAGAAGTAGGGATGCTTTTCTTAAATCAAAGTAAAAAGCAGCAAGGTAACAGGTCAGATTAGCTTTAAGCAGTTTTAAGTCATGACTACACCTTATTTCACAATAACTGAGACTGGTATACATCCTCCCAGAAATCAAATGTAATTATTCCAACTTATCAGAAGAAATAAAAAAAGAAATGAGTAAAACATAATAATTGGGGGTTCAAAAACTGGGAAACCTTTATATTATATAGGAAAGATTGTGGTAAGGTATCTGTAAAATAGAGCTAAAATAAGAAATAAAATTTAAGTCAATTTTTATAATTCACACTGGGTCATTGCGCAGGTGTGCCTTAAAAATGCCTCTTTGATTTTCTGAAAAATACTACAAAGAGGACTCATATATTTTGGACTCCATTCTAAACCAGTAGATGGCCACAAAAGGAGAAATACCTGTTTTCTTTGTTCCTCTCAGGTACACATTAAACCATTACATTTACCTTAACTCTAAAAAAAAGTAAGATACATAATTTTTAGATGGCGTCATCTTCTGTAGCTGGCAGTCACTTTTTCCTCTACAAATACTTATCACCTGCTCATATAGCTTTCTTTAGATTACCTTTTTGTGAAATCACAGGTTGGCTATCATATTCAAATTCAATCTACTAACTGTATAAAATAGTGCAGAGGATAGAGAGAGGTATAAATAAAGTACTTGCTCTAAAGACACTACAACAGACCTATAAGAAAATTGCAATGCAAAGCAGAAAGTATCAACTGTTACAAAGGCGATACAATAACTCAAAGAGCACAGAAAAGAGAATGTATGTCATCTGACAAGTAGAAAGTGAATCTGAATGAAAATACTTTTTTCTTTAAGAATTCGTAAGAACAAAGCTTCACCAAAAGCACTGTAATCACCTTTAATACCCCAGAATTGTAGACACTTTCCAATTAACACAGGTAAGCTCCTTTTTTTTTTAATCAAACAGTAAAAGCTGGGTCATTCACAGACATCCTATCTTGTCCCCATTTGACACAAAATTTTATTTAAAGTAAAATCTGCCTACTTTTCCTGTAGAGCTAACAAACACCAGTCATCAGCCTGCAAGCCACGATAGACTGAATGAAACTGCTGGTTTTAAAAAAATAAAAATAAAAATACACTGATTGCTTCCAGTAAGTTAACTCTAAAAGATAATTAAAAACAAGTTACTGAGAATTTTTTTTGCGTTTGGAAACTGAAAAACGCCATGTTGAATAAGAAAAATTAACCTGAGAAATTTAAGAAGCCAGCTTTGTTAAAAACCAAGGGGCCACTTGCCAATCCTTCTTTATGCACATATTGACTAAAGATGAGTCTAGGCAGATGCAGAGGCCACAAAGGATCTTCACCAAATGCCAAGTTGACATTTCTCATAAATATTGCAATTTTCGTAATCTCATAAAGACTGCAATTTTCGTAAGTGAAAGGCCAGTTAAATAAAAAGAAGCACTTTACAAAGCTTCGCAGGATGAAGATGGAAACAAAGCTTTGCGCTTTTAACACCGACGTCCTAAAAACACAACACACCACCACACATTTCAAACGTGACGTTTACAAATATCCTATCCACACGGGCGCCTACAGCTGAGATGCCTCCCGGAAAACTCCGGCCACGGGGCCAGGGGACGCCCCGCAGGACAGAAACCCCCGATCCTGCACTGCAACTCGGCACGGGAACCCTCCGCGAGCCCGTCGTCTCGGCGTGAACTCCACACACCCGCGTCTCGGCTCTGTCCTTTCAACTCGATACAAATAACATCGTCGGCGGAAGAGCCAGCCGTCGGGATCCTCCGCCGGCTCCTCTGCCCCGACCCATCCTCGGGGAGTGGAAGGAGCAGCAAAGTGGCAGGAACAAAGCACTGACGTCAATTACGAGATGAACCCCGGGCACCGGCAGCTGGAGCCCGAGGCCTCCACATCCACAGCCAGACACCAGCCGCCGGGAACCCGCCGAGAGGCAGGCTCAGGAGTTCAGGGGGGGCTCGAGCACTGCGCCCCCACATTCCCATGTTTAGTTAACCCCCTCCGCTGCCCGAAGGCGGAGTGTTTTCCGCCCCCCCTCCTTTTTTTTTCAGAGGAGGAGGGTGACGGTGAGCAGGATCGCGAGAAGGAAAGCGAGAACTAGTTGGGTTCTGGTCGCCAGAACCCAGGCCTGTTTTCTCTTTGACTAGAAATGGCTGGGAATCGGAGATTCAAAAGTCACCCAACAGCCGACGGGGTTTCTGAGGGAAGGGGCGGGCTGAGGAACGACAGGGGCCGGAGGACACGGCGAGAGGATGGGTTTCTGGGGATTTTTGTTAGGATTAGGTTAGTGGATGTCTCTACGTGGGGGGAAGGGAGTGGAACGCGGGGGTGA
>NW_006287375.1:343524-347073 GCF_000327345.1 Myotis davidii | reverse complement strand
AGGTGCGGAGGGCGGCGCCGGGCCCGGCCGGATCTACCGGTTCTGGGGTTCAGGTGAAGGGCTCAGGCCACCGGCGCCCCCAAAGCCCCCAGGCCGGCTTCCTGTGCTGAGTCCGAGTCCGGGGCCTCAACAGGTCCCGCCGGAAAGGCGGTCTCTGGGGACTGTCCGCGGGGGTGCTCGCCGCCTCGCTTCAACTTCTCCGGAAGCCGAGACGGCACCCCACTTTGTTTTCGTCATCTAAACATTTTCTGCCTCTAAACCTGTTCAGAATATCACTTTAAACCCTTTCCTTCACCTCAACATCCTGCCAGTCAGGGCAAACTATCATGTAATTGGGAGTCAAGTAATAGTTACAGACCACACGGAATTTTCAAAGGGTCTCATGGAAGCCAGTGCAGTAATTGTCGAGAGAGATCCTACCTCTGGCGCATCATTTGGAAAACACTTGTTAATCTGCCTCTCACTTGTTTTCTTTCCATGAAGGAACCCTTGGAGCTGTTCTGTGTGTGTGTTTAACTTTCTACTAATTTTGAAACATTTTAAAGATTGTTTTTAATAAAAGTCAAAGAGTTTTGTAATAAATTATTGTAAAGACTGTGCATATGAAAATGTTTCTATTAGCCCTAAGAGCTGGTAACTCGCCAGCATCTATAAGTACATATTTTTCCTTTCTAAATTATTTAGCTGACTATTATTTCTTTTAAGCTTCACTCTTTTTATCTATACCTACATAGATTTCATCTATATATCTGTGTGTAAAGGAATGTATTAATGCAAACTCAAAATAGAATCCTTTATAATAAAAAGCTAATATGCAAATACAGTGGGGCCTTGACTTACGAGTGTCCCGACTAACGAGTTTTTCGAGACACAAGCTGTCTCTCGGCCGATTTTTTGCTTTGAGTTGCGAGCTAAAATTCGGGTTATGACCCAGCTTCAGATACCCCACCACTAGTTGGCGCAGCGAATGTCACAGTGAACGCCACATCAGCCCAGCATCATGTGTCTCACTCGTTCACTTTATGATTTGACATACGAGTAATTTGAGTTACGAGCTCCATCACGGAACAAATGAAACTCGTAAGTCAAGGCCCCACTGTAGACTGAAAGGGAGAACAACCGAACAACCAATTGCTATGACATGCACTGACCACCAGGGGGCGTGCACAGAATATGGCAGACATCGGCAGCAGACAGCAGAGCACGGAATATGGCTGGTGTCAACCGCGGCGGGATGGTGGAGCAGGTGAGCAGGGGCGCCAGACCAAGGCGGGTTCCAGTTGCTGTCATCAGGGCAAACCTCTGGTAGTTACTGAAAATTCTTTGCTCCCATGTGCCACGGTCTCACCTGGCACTCAAACCTGTTGCCAGTGCTGGAGCCGCCACTTGCACCTGCTGCTGGCGCCCAGCGCTGGTCCTGATCGCTTGGCACCATCAGCAGGTATGAGTGGGGCCAGCAAGGCTGCTGGCAGACAGGGGACCTGGGGCCACGGTGGGAGGGGCTGGACAGGGGTATGGAGGATGGGGTGAGACCTGCTCCTGTGCCCACCACAGCCTCACAGCCCACAGTTCCTTTCAAGGTGCACAAATTCGTGCACTGGGCCCATAGTCTATAATAATAAAAGTGTAATATGCTAATTAGACCAGACAGCCAAATGACCTTCCAAATATCCTTCCAGATGACATTCTGGATGAAGCCGCAGCTGCGAGGGCCGAGCCCCTTGCACAATTTCATGCATCAGGCCTCTAGTCCTATATAATAAAAGGCTAATATGCAAATCGACTGAACGACAGAATGACCAGCCGTTATGATGTGCACTGACCATCGGGGCAGATGCTCAATGCAGGAGCTGCCCACCTGGTGGTCAGTGAGCTCCCACAGGGGGAGCGCTGCTCAGCCAGAAGCTCATGGCTGGTGAGCACAACCGCGATGGCAGGAGCCTTTCCCACCTCTGCGGCAGCACTAAGGATGTCCAACTGCCCAGGGGAGCAGGCCTAAGCCAGCAGTCGGACATCTCCCAAGGGCTCCTGGAGTGCGAGAGGGTGCAGGCCGGGCTGAGGGAACCTCCAGCATACATGAATTTTGTGCACTGAGCCTCTAGTGAAAAAATAAGTGCTGCTCCTATCCCTAACCCTGTTCAGCTGCCTGGCTGTCTATAGGCCTCACCCACTTCTCCCTCACTCATCCTCCCTTCTCCCCAAGAGATATATAGCCTGGATTTTGAGCTGTGAATTTGAGAATTAGTTCTCCCATCTTCTCAAGCTAGGCCTTCTAGGTCAATAAACCTTTCCTTGCTCTAAAGTCTGATCTATTGAATATTGGCCTTTCTTTTGGAGCACTGGGCACACAAACTTTGTGCCTGTGACATTGAAGAGTATATTAGCGACCTATTGCTGTTGTATCAAATTGTCACAAATTTAGGCGTTTAAAACAACACAAATTTGTCATCTTTCAATTCTGTAAGTCAGAAGTCTAAGCAAGTCTTCCTGGGTAAAGATCAAGGTGTGGGCAAGGCTACTCCTTTCTGGAGGCACTAGGGAGGAATCCCTTTCCTTGCCTTTTCCATCTTCTAGAGCAGGGGTTCTCAACCTTGGCTGCACGTTAGAATCACCTGGGAATCTTTTCACAATCCTGATTTCTGGGCCTCATCCTCCGGAAATTCTGTTTCTTTGTTACTAATGTTGTGGCCCCACCCCATAAGAAAGAAACAGAATTTCCAGAGGATGAGGCCCAGAAATCAGGATTTTAAAAAGATTCCCAGGTGATTCTAGTGTGCAGCCAAGGTTGAGAACCACTGTTCTAGAGACTGCCCACATGCCTAGGCTGTGCCACTGTCTTCCATCTTCCAAGTCAGAAACAGCTGGTTGAGTCCCTCTTAAATCACATTACTATGACCTTCTATTCTGCCTCCCTCTTCTAATTCTGAGTACCCTAGTAATCACTGTGTGCCATTTTAGATAATCCAGAATAATCTCCCTATTTAAAGGTCAAATAAATTAGCAACCTTAATTCTATCTGCCACTTTAACTCCCCTTTGCCATATACCAGTAACAGCATATTCAGAAGTTCCAAGGATTAGTACATGGGCATCTTTGGGGGGCCATTATTCTGCTTACCACACAGCATAAGCAGTCATTTAAAGTCATCTACTGAAAAGTTGAGTTCAATGTTCATTTAAATGGGATTTTGAGAAATTCCTGAAATGAACAATAAAGCTATTTATAATTTTTCTCTTTGTGGTCAAAATGTTCCTGGAATAGTAGTTATGTTGAAGATGACAATGAATTAATAAAATTATGTTAATGTTGACTAAAGGCACCAAAGTTCTGCCACCCTGAAGCTGCTTTGGGAATATCTATATATCTATATCTATATATCTATATCTATAGATATAAATATATAGCCGAAACCTGTTTGGCTCAGTGGATAGAGCGTCGGCCTGTGGACTGAAGGGTCCCAGGTTTGATTCCGGTCAAGGGCATCATATCTGGGTTGCGGGCACATCCCCAGTGGGGGGTGTGCAGGAGGCGGCTGATCGATGTTTCTCT
>NW_006287375.1:335632-343257 GCF_000327345.1 Myotis davidii | reverse complement strand
AGAGATAGAGATAGAGATAGAGATAGAGATAGAGATAGAGATAGAGATAGAGATAGAGATAGAGATAGATAGAGATAGAGATATATATTCATCCGAGGACATTTTTTCCGTTTATTTTTAGAGAGCGTAGAAAGGAGGAGGAGAGACAGAGAGAAATATCATCTGAGAGAGACACATTGACTGCTTGCAATTGGTTGCCTCCTACACGCACCCCAACCAGGGCTGGGTATTGAGCCTACAATGGGCATATGTGCCCTTGACCAGAATCGAATCCGAGACCCTTCAGTCCAAGGGCTGACACTCTAACCACTGAGCAACTGGGATATTAATTTAAAGCTGTTTATTAAGAAAACAGACTCAGAAAGAATCGTTAACCCTTCCCCTTTTCCCAAAAGATTCAGACAGAGATTAAAGGCTTAAGCCTGGCTACCATAAAAGTTTTAGAAGAACTACCATAAAGGGAACTATCAGAAAGGGAAACTAACCAATGGACATAAGACACTGGGGGGTAGGGGAGGCCAGGGGATTGTCAAGGGCGGGGGGGGGGGGGAGGGGGAAAGGACACATATGTAATACCCTTTGTAATACTTTAAGCAATAAAATAAATAAAATTTTAAAAAAAAGATTCAGACAGAGAAACTTGCTTCAGGAAGGAGATCTTAGGAGGTAACCTTAGTCTAATTTGAATTAAATGTGGTAAACAAGAAGCTTCCAAGCCTCCTGTTAGCTAGCTACCCTCGGGGCCCATTGTGTCTATCCTAGCAAGGATTTTCCTGCCATGTGTGTTCCGTTCTTCCTCAACTACCTATAAATCAACATCCCCATTTCTGAAAACTACTACCACATTCTCCCCTTTCTCCTTTGTCCAAATTAGTCTTATATGATCAATGTTGCCTCACTAATTTTGGCATTTTCATGGAATTACGATGCCTATGTGAATTCCCCGTGCACATGTATTAAACTTTAATTTTCTCCTGTTAATCTGTCTCTGTTAAGTTGGTTATTAGCCCAGCCAGAAGAATTTAGAAGGTGGGAGGAAAAGTATTAATATGTTCTTAGCTCCCATATTGTAATCTGTGTGGATGTAGATGGTTTCAATTCTCAGTGTCTCAACTAAGCCATTCTTCAGACTGAGCTAGGGACCATTAATACTTGGGGCCATGATCAATCCAAATCTTCACTGTTATTAGAAGAGGGAGGCAGAATAGAAGGTCATAGGAATGTGATTTAAGAGGAAGGGAGAGAGAGGAAAAAAAAACTTCGATCTGTTGACTTCCACACATGCCCCACCAGAGATTGCACCCCCAATCTGGGTATGTGCCCTGACTGGCACCTTTTGTTGTATGGGACGGCACTTCAACCAACTGAGCCACACCCGCCAGTACAGGATTTTCCATTCTTAATCCTACTAGGGAACTCTGCAGAATAGATACTTTAGAGTAGGGGTGAGGAATATCCAGCCTGAGGGCAGTATAAGGCCCATGATATCAATTAGTCTGGCCCTGCCAAAGCATTGGGGTGAGTTAATGAAATGTTTGACCAAATACAGCAGGCCAAGATTGAAGCTGATAATTTCGTATGGCCCTCGAATGATGTGATAAGTGTCCAATGGCTCTTGGCAGAAAAAAAGTTTCCCCACCCCTGCTTTAGAGAGAAGAATCGTTATTCCCAGGTGAAAAGCAAGGGACTGGTGTATTTATGCAACTACTATGGTGAGCTGGGGATATTAATTCCTCAGCAGCTCCAGCCTGTTGCCTGTGAACAGAGCAGACTCCAGCAGCCAGAGAAGGTTCTCAGGCAAATAAAATGAGGAACATCTTCACAGTTAAAAGTCAGGCTGATATTCCTGAAATGGTAGCAATGAGGGATATGAACGGGCACCAACAGTGTCAGCTTCAGTGATGATTACTGTACACAACTGTGTGCTAAGCACAGTACTAACCACTTTAGATGTGTTATTTGAATCTTCTCACCTTTTGACCTTTTCCTCTCTGTCTTGTCCTCTTCCACCATGCTGCTGAGACAGCTCAGGGAGATCACCAACAAGTCCCATGCTACCAAATCCAAAAGCTGGATCTTTATTTTTACCTGAGTGGCATTTAACACAGTTGACCATTGTCTCTTGTTTGAAACACTTTCTTCTCTTTGTTTTGGAGATGCCGCTCTCTTGGAGTTTCCCTCCTACCTCCCTGGCGGCTGCTTTTCAGTCTCAGTTGCAGGAGATCCTTTATCTTTTCCTGACTTCTGTCCTTAGACTTGGTCTTCAGCTCTTTTCTCTTTTTCTCTCTGAGTTTGGCAAACTTTTGCTGTAAAGACCAAATAGTAAATGTTTTAGGTTTTGTAGGACAAGTGGCAAAATCAAAGATTTTTTGTAGGTGCATAGTATTAAAT
Organism: Myotis davidii; assembly: GCF_000327345.1. Taxonomy (NCBI): domain Eukaryota; kingdom Metazoa; phylum Chordata; class Mammalia; order Chiroptera; family Vespertilionidae; genus Myotis; species Myotis davidii. Next base: position 340,866 of record NW_006287375.1, on the reverse strand, counting down.
TTTACCTTTTTTGCATAATTTTTAAATATATTTCTTTATTGATTTCAGAGAGGAAGAGAGAAGAGAGAGAGATAGAAACATCAATGATGAGAGAGAATCATTGATCATCTGCCTCCTGCATACCCACTACTGGGGATCAAGCCCGCAACCCAGGCATGTTGGCTGGAATCGAACCTGGGACCCTTCAGTCCGCAGGCCGATGCTCTATCCACTGAGCCAAGCCGGCTACAGCAAATAATTTTTTTATGAAATCCAAAATATAGTAAGTGAGTAAGTTTTATAATTCAAGTCAACCTACGAGAATAATAAATTTGTGATTTTGGTGGGGATGGGGACATTTCACTTAACTGGGATTCCACATTAGTGTTTCCCATCATCAAAAGTGATTTCAGCCCTGGATGGTATGGCTCAGTTGATTGAATGTGGTCCTATGGATTGAAAGTTTGCCAGTTGGATTCCCAGTCAGGGCACATGCCCAAAGTTGTGGGATCCATCCCCAGACAGGTGCATACCAGAGGCAAATCGGTCAATCTTTCTCTCTCACTCCAATGTTTCTCTCTCCTTTCCCCTCCTCTCTCTCTCTAAAAAAAAAATCAATAAAAACATTTTTAAAATACGTTTTTATTTGAGAGAGAGAGAGAGAGGAAGGGAAGAGAGACACAGAAACATCAATGAGAGAGAAACATCGATTGGCTGCCTCTTGCATGCCCCCTACTGGGGACCCAGCCCACAACCTGGGCATGTTGAACTGGTGACCTCCTGGTTCATGGGTCGATGCTCGACCATTGAGCCACACCAGCTGGGCAATAAAATCATTTAAAAAATGTATTTTTTTAAAAGTGATTTCAAATATTCCTCTGTTAATGCTGACCTATAATGAAACGTTACATATTCCACTTTTGAAAACATCTTTTCACACAGATAGGTACTGGGAAACACTGCTATCATTCCACTGGCATGTGATATATTATTCATAGCAAAGAGGATGGGCGCAACCATGGCACAGTGAGGCAGTGGGGGTGGGGATTGATCAGGGGAAGTCCTGGGCTTGTGGGTGGTCTCGGCCACCCCTCCTTTAGCCACTACTGCCACCACCCGGAGCACATCGTCCAATTGCACCAGCACCACGGTGGTGGCAGTGATGCTGCTCAGCTCCAGCAAGACCAAGACAAGGAGAAGCATGTGAGCCAGAAACTGAAGCCATTCTGGCCAGTGAGCAGTTTCTCAGCATCCTGATGTGGGGGGTGATCTACACAATCAATGAGTTAAGCAATGTCTCTGTCCCTGTCCTTGTCATGTGAATGCCAAATTGTTAGTTATTAATAAAGGAAGGGAGCAAATGGAATCAGATTAAGTCTAATAAACCAGGGCACCGAATTGGACATCACGCCTGATTCACTAGGAAGCCATAGCATTCACAGTCTCCCCAGGGAACAGCCACATCCTCTGTTGAGGGGACATAACCCCCAAAGTGGGCAGGGAGAATCAGCTTTCCAATCCCCCCACGGGGACAACCAGCCACTAGCCAGATGGAGGGGTAAAACAGCAGGGGAAATTCCTTTGCTGGAAGGATGCGTGGTAGAAACCAAGATGGCACAGGGAGAGGTTAGCGCCTACAGTAGAAACCCGATGAAGAGGCAAGACTCTGAGGCATGCACAGTTGGAGCCAAAATGACAACATAAAGGGGTGGAATCTAGCCTGGGAAAAGGATGAGGTTAGATAAGGGACACCAAACCCCAGAAGATCCAGAAAAGGGATTGGTCAGGGGGAAGGCCCAGTATCAACCCAGGAGATTAGGAAAGAGGTTGGTTAGTTTGAAAGAAAGCCTGCTCTCTCCCAAGCCCGAGATAATATAATCAAAGCTAACAAAGGCCCGTCATCTGGGAAGCACATGTGTGTTTGCCTGTTCCTTTCCTTGCCCTCCCTCTCTCTGTGGCAGCTGCACGGCTCCAAGCATGGGCCTGCGTGCGGCAGCGCAGCGCCAGCTGGAACACAGCCAGAAGCAGAGCCTCTGCTGGACGTGCGGAGCCCAGGGCGACAGCATCACAGTGCTGGATCCTGACCCTCCTGGTGGGCACCAGGCCCAGGACTTCCTCCTCAGTGAGACGGAGCTAAACCACCTGGTCGTGGATGAGACAGTGGGCACCTGGGGGCAGTCCTTTGTTTTTACTCCAACAAATCTTACCACTACGTCGCATCTTCCTTTGTGTCGATCCCTGAAATGCTTTCCTCGTGACTGTGTGGAAGAGCTCTATTTCCACCGGCAACAAGATGACCTCAAAGCATACAGCAAGACCCAGGTGGACAGTCATCTCTTCACGAGGGAGAACCTTCCCAGGATCTTGAAGTTCAAGGAGTACTGTCCCATGTTGTTTCGAAATCTTCAGGAGAGATTTGGGATTGACGATCAGGATTACCAGAATACAGGGATACGCCCCTCTCAATAGTGACAGCCGGGGCCAACGCGGCACACGTTTCCTCACCACCTACGACCGGCACTTTGTCATGAAGACTGTGTTAAGTGAGGATGTGCCTGAGATGCACATCTTAAGCACCACCAGTTCATAGCGAGCGTCACGGCAACACCCTTTTGCCATAGTTCTTGAGCATGTGCTGCCTGACTATAGATGGTAGGGAAACCTACATGGTGGTCACTAGAAACATGTCCAGCCATCAGCTCACTATGCACTGCAAGTATGACCTCAAGGGTTCTACTGTTGCCAGAGAAGCGAGTGACAAGGAGAAGGGGTAAGAACTTGCCAACATTTAAAGACAATGATTTCCTCAGTGGAGGGCAGAAATGCAGACAGGAGAGGAGGGTAAAAAGAACTTCCTAGAAAAACTGAAATGGGACATGGAGTTTTGGGCTCAGCTAAAGATCATGGACTGTGTAGTTTGCTGCTGGGCATCCACAATGTGGACCAGGCAGAGCAGGAGAAGGTGGAGGTGGAGGAGTAAGGTAGAGGATGAGGAGTGTGAGGATAATGGGATGAGCAGCAACCTGCTCTGTTCCTATGGCACATCTCCAGACAGCCCGGCAGCCTCCTCAGCTTCCCTCGGTTCTTTGGTCCTGGAGAATTTGATCCCTCTGTTGAAGTTTATGCCATGAAAAGCCATGAAAGTCCCCCCAGGAAGGAGGTCTATTTCGTGGCTGTCACTGATATATTCACACTATCTGATGCTAAGAAGAAAGCTGCACATGCTGCCAAAACGCTGAAAAATGGGGCAGGGTCTGAGATCGAGACTGTGAATCCTGAGCAGTACTCCAAACACTTCAACAAGGTCATGTCCAACCTCTTGAGGTAGAGCCAGAGAATGAGGTCTGGGGACAGGGACAGGAAGAGGGAGAGGGCGTATTTCGGCTAGATGGGAGGAAAGGGAGCAGAGTGAGGGGTCAGGGAGGGCTTTAGCAGTGAGGCTGCAGCTGGTGACACTGAAAGAGATTCTAGGGAGGGGAGGATGTGCTGTGTGTACCTGCTCTCCGGTGTAGCCTCACCTCCCGCTCTCTTTGATTTATTTTTCCCCATTTGACCCAGGTTTAAAGTGGTTTCCTTTTTGCTACCTTGCAATCTTTTAAAATACCTTGGAGGTAGGGGTGACTGTGGGTTGATTTGGGTTTTTCCTGAAATTCCGTTGCTCCAGGTTTGCTACTTATAATGATGTGTCATCACCCGAGTCACCTTTCCCATCCTTGTCCTGAGTTTCCTTCAATGACAGGGGCACCCCATAGACTCAGCCAAGGGTCCCCTCAGAGCCAAGTGCTCTGGTGCTAGGGGAGAGGTCAGACGCCTCATCCCTCCTGGATTAACTTTTCAATTTTATGAAGTGTTGTGCGCAACTTCCTTCCCTTCCCCTTTCCTCCTTGGACCCAAGTGGTTCTTCCATCTAAACGCTCTCCTCCTGAAGGAACGCTCCAGACCAACATCAGTCATTTTGGGTCAGAATCAAATATCTCGGAGGGGAGTGAGTGCATCCTCATGAAGTGGTGAGGGGTGGGGGTTGCCGCTGGGCTCTCGGACAGCTGGTTCTCAGAGAACCCCGTGACCATCATTCACACCGCTGGGCGCTCTCAGCTACAGGAGTTCTGATGTCTTCTCTATAAAGCCTGCCTCCCACTGGGTCAAGATGAACTAGAAAGGACCCTTGTGCCCTAACCGGTTTGGCTCAGTGGATAGAGCGTCAGCCTGCAAACTGAAAGGTCTCAGGTTCGATTCTGGTCAAGGGCATGTACCTTGATTGCGGGCACATCCCCAGGAGGGGGTGTGCAGGAGGCAGCTGATTGATGCTTCTCTCTCATCGATGTTTCTAACTCTCTATCCCTCTCCCTTCTTTTCTGTAAAAAAATCAATAAAATATATTTCTTTAAAAAGCACCCTTGTGTTTAAATGGTTTCCCCCCTTGCAGAAACCCCAGAGTGGATGAGCATCAAATGAAGGCTTGTGCCCTCCATCCATTTACTTTCTTCTGATCTTCTCCCAGGCACCCCACCTGAAGGTGAGCTTTTAGTTGGGAGCAGATCTCCCGGCACCTGGGGTACTCCTTGCAGAGATTCTTCTTTGAACCCCAGGACGACCATGTAGGTCATCTGACTCCCTGTGCCTGTGGCTTGTCACCTAGACGTTATGACCAGTGGGGAGTGATACCTCCCACCTTGGAGTGTGGTGCCCCAGCCTGATCTTGGTTCTGGATCACTTGAGGATATGACCCAGGAAATCCACTCTGGAGGCTTGATGTGGGATTGGACCAGGCCCCAGCCTCGGGGCTGTTTTTCCTAAAAGCCCACGTCTAGGCTTTTAGCAGATCTGACACCCACAGGCTTCCTCAGCGGCGATCCTGCAGCTTCCTTCAGGATCTCCACCCACCTCTGAGCCTTGCTCTCCAGGCCTCGGAATTGAGCTGTGAGTCATTCTGTGATGACATCAAAGCAGTCTGGTCTGGCTGGGAGAGGAAACAGACACCTCACCAGGAACCGGGGATTTGGGATGAGACATGATAAACCGTGTGCAAAATACAAAAACAAAAGTTTGTGCAAGTGTTTTGGATGAATGGATTAGTTTTCTATGGCTCCCTCCAAACCGGGCCAAGCTCAGCTTCTGAAGCAGGAACCAGCACATGAAGGAATGGAGGCAGCATTCTTGGACTCCTCTTGGGATACTGGGACCCTTCTGGGATCAGCAGATGGGTCACACAACCGCCCTGGTCCCAGGAAGGGGCCATCGGTAGCTGAACGTCA
>NW_006287375.1:320367-335610 GCF_000327345.1 Myotis davidii | reverse complement strand
AGCTGAAGAATTTGAAACCAAGTGGCTCATGGAGAAAATCAGTACCTCTGTTGTAGGCTGGATCCATGCCTCACCCCCCGCTTGACTTAGGAAGGGATTATATCAGCATGTTTCCCTGCCTTCTTATCAAGTATGAAAATTTGAATCTACTCATAATCAGACCCAGCATCTCCCAAGCTTGGCAGGCTGTGTCCTCAAGCAGCCTCCATAGCCTCAGGCTCCCTGCATTTATTTGGTCTGCTGGTCATGTTGCCATAGTGTGTGTGAAACATGTAACATCAGTTAAAGATGAGCTCCCAGGCATCTAACTTCTTTAACATTGAGTTTTCATAGTTTTGTGCATTTGTGTGTGTGTGTGTGTGTGTGTGTGTTTTGGTTACAGTTTAAGAGATAGTATCCTGTTTCAAATGGTCTTTGGTGTTTCTGACAGTGTTGATTGGGTCAGAACATTTGAGCTGTGGTTTGGTGAATTTTAGATCTTTTAAAATATATTTTTATTGATTTCAGAGAGGAAGGGAAAGGGAGAGAGAGATAGAAATATCAATGATGAGAGAGATTCATTGATCGGCTGCCTCCTGCACGCCCCCTACTGGGGATCAAGCCTGCAACCCAGACATGTGCCCTTGTCCAAACCAGAATCCAACCCAAGACCCTTCAGTCCACAGGCCGATGCTCTATCCATTGAGCCAAACCAGCTGGGGCTTAGTATTTTTTTAAAGGTAATTCTCTCCTGCCCTAGCCGGTTTGGCCCAGTGGATAGAGCATAGGCCCATGGACTGAAAGATCCTGAGTTTGATTCCCATCAAGGGCAGGTACGTCTGTTGTAGGCTGGATCCATGCCTCACGCCGCTTTGGGGCATGGGCAGGAGGCAATCAATTGGTGTCTCAAATCGATGTTTCTCTTTCTGTCTCTCCCCTTCCCTTCCATTCTCTCTAAAAAAATCAGTGGAAAAATATCCTCAGGTGAGGATTAGCCATCAAACAAAAGAAGGTCATACTCCTCCTGGCTGGTGTGGTTCAATTGGTTGGGCATCGTCCCGTGCACCAAAGGGTTCCTGAATTCCCAGTTGGGGCACGTGTCTGGGTTGCGGGCTTAATCCCCATTGGGGGACATACAGGAGGCAGCTGCCTCCCTCTTCCTTCCTCTCTCTAAAAATCTATTTTTTTAAAATCTTAAAAGTTCATTATATATTTCAGAGAGGAAAGGGAAAAGAGAGAGATAGAAACATCAATGATGACAGAGAATCATTGATTGGCTGCCTCCTGCACACCCCCTACCAGGCACTAAGCCTGAAACCATGCCCTTGACTGGAATGGAACCTGGGACCCTTCAGTTCGCTGCTCTCTATCCACTGAGCCAAACTAGCTAGGGCTTAAAAGGTCATTTTCTATGCTATTTTCAAAACCTTAGCTTTGGCCCTCTAATTCTTTTGTCATTCAAATGTTTGAAAGGTATTTATCTTCCTTTATACAAGTTTTCTTTTTATAATGATGAAGATATATTTGGTTTACAGTCTGAATGCGGAGAAAGTGAACGGATTTCAAGTTTTTGTCTGCCCCCACCCCCCCGCCCCCCAGAATACCACATTCCCTTTCTGAGCAGTAGAAGGCATCCGAGGGGAAGTAACTACCCTCAACCTTACTCTTTGGAGCCATGACACCCAACAGCCTATGTCATTCTAGAATAATTGTGGATGTCTCAAGAACAAAGGGCCCAGCCAGTGTGGCTCAATCTATGAACCAGGAGATCACGGTTTGATTCCCAGTCAGGGCACATGCCTGGGTTGTGGGCTCAATTCCCAGTGTGGGACATGCGGGAGACAGCCAGGCACTGATGGGCAGGAGGCAGCCAATCAATGATTCTTTCTCATCATTGGTGTTTCTCTCTCTCTCTCTTCCTCTCCCTTCCTCTCTGAAATCAATGAAAATATATTTTTTAAAAATAATAATCAAGAACAATGGCATAAGAATAGGAAGGACATGGCTGACTGGGCGAGGTCTAGAACGGGATAAGGGCAGGATTCATCTCCATCTACCAACTAACCAGTCACAGCTTCTCCTATTCCATCCCTTTTCTAACTCTACAACTAGGAGACTATAGTCACCCAGGTTTTCCAGCCAAGGCGGAGGGGTTGTCTGAAAACCCCACTGAGACCGCTAGATGAAGGCCTCTGGTCCTTGTTCCTGTTCATGAACCACTGAGTCTTAGCCTTCTAGCCTGGGCGCCTCCCTGTGCCAGCAGTTCCAGGAGCACAGACTGAAGCGGTGCTCCATCCTTCCTCATCATGCTCAGGGGTTTCTGTGCCACAAGTTGTCCTGTGGTTATTCTCAGTGGCATTCTCTAAACTCCCACCACGGGCCGGTCTTCCTGCTTCCCTTGTTCCCCCTGTCTGTGTTTTAGGCCTAGAGCAGGTCCCCTGGTAGTACTCAGGGATTGGAACTGCAGACTCCTCCCTAGTGACTTTCCCTTCTTCACAGTCTGCCAGGGCTGCCCTAGGGAGGTGGGCCAAAGACCCAGGACTTTTCTCAGTAGTCAGACCCACCCCACAATTAACTTTTTACCAGTTCAATTTGGGAGAGAGAAAAAGCCTCAGCACTCCCCAGCACTTGAGCTTCTCAAGTGTTAGGGGCTGGAAGTGTTTAAAACCTTAGAGCTCTGGCCTTAGACCTGTGGCTCCAAGTCTAAGGACCTCACCCCTTTCTGGTAGACATGTGTGCAGGGGAAGTCCACTCTGAGCGCAGGAATTGAAGGGAAAAGTTTAAATAACTGCCCTCAAATGTACCAGCCAGCTGCAGAGGGCAGTGACATGGCCCTCGCCTTCCTCTGAGACGTGCCACACATTTAGAGTGAGACTCAGCTTTCCCCTAGAGCAGTGGTTCTCAATCTGAGGGTCGCAACCCCTTTGGCGGTTGAATGACCCTTTCACAGGGGTCGCCTGAGACCATCCTGCGTATCAGATATTCACATTACGATTCATAACAGTAGCAACATTACAGTTATGAAGTAGCCACGAAAATAATGTTATGGTTGGGTCACAACATGAGGAACTGTATTTAAAGGGCCAGAAGGTTGAGAACCACTGCCCTAGAGGGTTGTGCCAAGACCCTTCAGAGGTTGGACAGGAATCTTCCACAGGAGCCCCTTCCCCTTGCTCAGAGCCATTGAGTGAGGAATAGGAACCTTTAGGGGACGGCCTGATGCTGCTTAGCCCACCCAGGCATCAGGTTAGATCATTGTAATAAAAATAAAAGTGAATTAAGTATAGATTCAGTTTTGGGGGGAGCAGGATAAACTATCACCCCACCATATGTGTGACTTCTCCATTATCCACCACAATTTCCATTTTTTAAATAGGAATTTCCAGCCCCCTGTCATTGTCTGTTGTCTGCTGGGAACAGTTCAAGACTCTGCTGCTGTCTTAAAATGCATGCACGTTAAGATGAATCTCCAACCCAAGGAAAATAAACTCAAAAAGCTTTGTGTAAAACAGAATTATTGCTTTAAAGAAATTTATACAATTTTATTAAATTATTCTCTTGATAATGTCTTAGAACATATTACACTGAGGATTAATCATCTCCAATTGAAGATGGAATGAGAGGTCCTCAGTTGTACAGTTAAATGGATTTTGAAATATGAAAATTTTTCTTTACGTTTGAAGTAAAGTCCAAAAAAACACTGTAGGCACTGCAGTTTGAGCTCAGAAAATATATACACTGCAAGTTTGTGTCCTAATTGATGTTCTGCTTCTTCCTGTAATTTTTAACAGCACAGGAAGTATTTAAAGCAACTTAACATTGTGACTCAAAAAAGTTATTGTTGCTAAAATGACTTTACTGCAGTAAAAGTTTCACATATAAACAGCTTGCCTTGTAATTTTAGGTTGAACACATTAAGAAGCATTATTGAGTGTTCAGTAAAAGTTAATTTCCAAACCATTTAGTGTTCAACAGTGGTTGAGGGAAGTTCTCACTCATAAAAAGTCCGCTTTTCAACATTATTCATTACAGCAAAAAGGTGGAAGCAACCCAGTGTCCATCAATGGATGAATGAATAAGAAAATGTACTATATCCATACAACAGAATATTATATAACCACTAGTACCCTGGTGCATGGAATTGTGCACATTGAAAGGAAATTAATTAGAAGGTGGCCGGCGGGGCGGGACTGGGTGAGATGGGCTGGACACACCCTGGAGCCAAGCTCCCTCGGTCCCTCCCTGGTCTGCTGCCCTAGGTGAGGCACCGTGGCTCGAAGGGAATCTGTGGAGTGAGCAGGGTCCCTCTGGCAGGTGGGGTCCCTAGGACTGGCCTGCAGGGATAGGGCCAAAATTGGCTCTCCAACATCCCCTGAGGGGTCCCAGATTGCGAGAGGGCGGTTCTCAGGTAACACACCCCGGAATTGGGCTCCTTCCTCTCTGGTTCGGGGTGCATCACTCGAGAACCACAGTTGCCAAGTCCCGGCAGCTTGGCAGCTCCTGCGTTGAGCATCTGGCCCCTGGTGGTCAGTGCACATTATAACTACTTGTTGGAACATCTGCCCCTGGTGGTCATTGCACGTCCTACCAGTCGGCCAGTCGGATGGTCACTTAGCCTTTTATATATATAGATAAAAGGAAGAAAATGTTGATACATTCTATATTATGGATGAAGCTTGGGGACATAATGCCAGTCACAAAAATACTGTACTGTATGATTCCACTTATATGAGTAGTCAAATGTTTCTAGGGGCTGAGGGAGGGGAGCAATCATTGTTTGAGTATAGTGTTTGTTTTAAAGATTTTTTATTGATTTTTAGAGAGAGAGAGAGAGATCCATGTGAGAGCAAAACATCAATCGACTGTCTCCTGCATGCCTCCATCAGGAATGGAACCTGAAAACTGGGCATGTGCCCTGACCAGGAATCGAATCAGAAACCTTCTGGTGCATGGGACGATGCCCAACCAACTGAGCCACACTGGCCAGAGCTAGTGTTTCAGTTTTGCAAGATGAAACAAGATTTGGAAATGAATAGATAATTGTTGAAAGAATGAATAAATGAATGATAAATAAAACCTTTAATATTCACATTTGCCTTAATAGTATACTTGGATTTTAGTTGTGTGTGTGTGTGTGTGTGTGTGTCCACGCGTGCGCACATGAATACTGTGAGCCATGTGTGAAATTGTACTACTTAATGTTTGCATTAGAATAATTACAACAAAACATTCTTTTTAATTAAATTTTTATTACAACAAAAACCTTTTAAAAGAAAGAATAATGTTCACACTTGCATTTTTTGTTGATTTATTTTACTTAAACGGGCATTGTGGTAGGCAGCCTCTAAAATCGACCCCATGCCCTGGCCAGTATGGTTCATTTGGTGGAGCGCATCACATACACCGAAAGGTGGCAGGTTTGATTCCCCTTCAGGGCACATACCCACGTTGGTGGTTTGATCCCCAGTCAGGGCAGGTGCGGGAGGCAACCTATTGATGTTTCTCTCTCACATGGATGTTCTCTCTCTCTCTCTCTTTTTCTCCCCCCCTCCCCCACTTCCTTTCTCTGAAATCAATTTTAAAAAGAAAATAAAATGGCCCCCATTGACTCTTGACTCCTGTCATTCATGTTCCTGTACAGTCCCCTCCCACATTAAATAGAGCTGACTTGTGCAGCCAATAGTATATTACAGAAATGAATGTGACTTCTGAGGCTAGATCATAAAAGACATGGAAAAATTTAAATGACATATCTCCTTACAGCTTAATTTCTTCACGACAATAAAAAATGAAAATGAGCCCTGGCCAGTTTGGCTCAGTGGATAGAGCGTTGGCCTGTGGACTGAAGGGTCCCAGGTTCGATTCCGGTCAGGGGCACATGCCCGGATTGCAGGCTTGATCCCCAGTGTGGGGCGTGCAGGAGGCAGCCTATCCATGATTCTCTCTCATCATGGATGTTTCTATCTCTCTCTACCTCTTCCTTCCTCTCTCTGCAATCAATAAAAATATATTTAAAAACACACACACACACACAAATGAGGCTGCAATCAAAGTTTCTGAGTAAATCTTTTGTTATCCAAGCAAGGAAAGCCACTTACTACAAGGCTGCTTGAATATCCCCATGACAGAGGCTCATTGCCCCCACAGTGAGTGCTTCAAGAAACAAGGCAGAAACTGTCCTGCCTTTTATGACCTAGCCTCTGAAGTCACACACTGTCACTTTTGTACTATTCTACTGGTCACAGAGATTAGCCCAGGTTCAGTGTGGGGAGGGACTACACAAAGGCACATAACAGGGGATGAAGGTCCTTAGGAATCATCTTGGAGGCTGGTATAACCATAACAACAATCCAAACCATAATTTTCTCTTATATGTTTGTAATGATTTTAAGCATTTTATACAGGGAACCCCCCCCCCCACTAATTAACACTAAAGTCTAATTTTTTTATATTGGCTCAATTCCATTCCAGTCCTTATCCACATGATTAACCTGTGTACATTAACATTTATAGAGCACTCCACCCAACAATAGCAAAATACACATTCCTTTCAAAGTGCACCCAGAACATTTACTAAGGTATATTTACCAAAGTAGCCCATATTCCAGATCATAAAACAAGTATCTTCAAATATAAAAGAATTCAAGTCATACAAGGTATATACTAGGTATACCTGATGACAATGGATTAAATTAGGAAATACTAACAGAAACATCTCCAGAAAACCCCAAAATATGGAAACTAAATAATACATTTTTATATAACCCATGGGTCAAAGAAGAACTCAAATGAAAAATTAAAAAGTATTTTTAACTAAACAAAGATGAAAACAAAACTTATTAGTATTTGTGTGATACTTCTATAACAATGAGCAGAGAAAATTTATACCACTGAAATTGGGGGGTGGGGGGGAGAAATGTCTCAAATCAATAACTTCAGCTTGCATCTTAAGAAACTAGAAAAAGATTAGCAAATAAATCCAAAAATATAGCAAAAGAAAGGAAATAATAAAGATCAGAGAAGAGATCACTGAAATAGAAAATGAACAAAAAACAGAGAAAGTCAATGAATCCAAAAGGTAGTTCCATGAGAAGATTAATAAAATTGATCCAGACTGCTCAGGATAAAAAGAGAGAAAATACAAATTACCAATATGAGGAATGAGAGACATGACATCACTACCGATTCTACAGATATTTTAAAAACCAAGGGAATAATTGGACAACTTTACACATTCAATAAATTAGATAAAATGTAAAAATTCCTTGAAAGCCAAATTAACAAGTTTCATCAAGAATAGATGACCTTTGCCCTACCGGTTTGGCTCAGTGGATAGAGCGTTGGCGGACTGAAATGTCCCAGGTTCAATTCTGGTCAAGGGCATGTGCCTTGGTTGCGGGCACATTCTCAGTAGTGGGTGTGCAGAAGGTGGCTGATCGATGTCTCTCTCTCTTTCTCATCAATGTTTTTATCTCTCTATCACTCTCTTCCTCTCTGTAAAAAATCAATAAAAATATATTTTTAAAAAAGAATAGATGACCTTTGACATGGTACTGGAAGTGCTAGCCATAGTGATTAGACAAGAAGAAATAAAAGGTATCCAAATTGGAAAGGAAGAAGTAAAACTGTCATTATTTGCAGATGACATGATACTGTATATGGAAAACCCTAAAGACTCCATCAAAAATTATTAGACTTAATAAGTGAATTTGACAATGTAGCAGGATACAAAATTAACTCCAGAAATCTATGGCCTTTTTATACACCAATAATGATCTCACAGAAATATATATTTAAAAAGAGATTTCATAAAATTTTTGGCACTGAACAGCTGGGAAAATTACCTTGTCTATTCATATTAGCTAAAACACTTCCTAATAAGAAAAGCATAAAGAAAATAGAAATTTTCTGTAGAGTTCTAATAGGTTTATTTGATTTGCAATTTTTGCTTCACCTTGCTTTTGTAAAAACATTATTTTAGGACACCAGGAAATCAGGTAAATTTACCTAATTTATCTGTACGTTTTTATGTACAAAGTAGGTAGGAAACTGATTACTTCTCAAAAACCATAGATATTTTCCTGAATGTCTCCAAGGAATACAAGTTGACACATTTGTTTTTGCTTTTGGACAAAAAATATTTTAATTGCACAATAAATTCATGTTAATTTTAAAAACTGGAAAAATCGTGAGAAAAAAATGCTATTTGCCTATAAATTTAACATCTAGAGAAAACCACTCAACATTCTGATCATCTTCCAAATAGCTGCAATGCTTATAAAGCACATAAAATGCACAAACACAAAACACACTCATATATATGCATTAAAATCCCCAAGGAGAGCTTTCTGTAGCTACCCTTCTGTACTTCACGTATACGCTCCAAAAATCCTTTTGTATCAGTAAACAACCTACACATTTACTATGCCTATAGGTGTGTCTGTTTATATACGTATGTGCACATGTGTGTGCACTCTTTTCAAATTTAAAGTCACCATTTCTGGAAAACAGTGACCTTGCTTTTGAAGTGAAAATGATTCATTCTTATTTTAAACAATTCATTGCAAGCAAAACTAAGGACTAAAAATAAAATTCTTAAATCCCATGATCTGAAAATAACCATTGTTAATTTTGATGAATCAAACCAAACATTTTCCTTAGAAATATACTCAAATGGAAAGATAGATGGATAAATATACATAAACCAAAATCATTTTACAAAATAAGATAATACAACAAATGTTATTTTAAATAAACGCATTATCCTTAAATTTCTAGAATTAAAAGCATAAAAGAAGCATGTGACACTGAAGGAAATGCCAACACTTCTGATAAATGCTTTTTCACTGTAATAGGTATTGTTCCTTAAAATATATCTAAGCCAGTCAATGAAGGATAAATACCACATGATCTCACTCATTTGTGAAATATAATGAATAACAAACTGATGAACAAAAACAGAGACAGAAAAGCATCGATCAGACTATCAAACCTCATAGGGAAGACAGGGGAGGATGGGGTTAAGGGGAAGAGATCAACTAAAGGACTTGTATGCATGCATATAAACATAACCAATGGACAGACACTAGGTGGGTGAGAGCCCGAGCTGGGGGGTGGGAGGGGGTAATGGGGGGGATAAGGACACATAGGTAATACTTAATCAATAAAGAAAAAAAAGAATAGATGTCCTGAATACTATATATTTTGTAACGAAATCAAATTTGTACTTAAAAACCCTCCTACAAAGAGAACTCCATTTTTTAAAATGTATTTTATACTTTTTATAAACATTTAATTCTATAAATTAAAGGGAATAAAATTTAAACACAGAATAATTCCAAAGGGAATAAAATTCAATTTCCATATGTTGTGGGATTTTCAAGAGGTTTCTGTTAGTGATTCCTAATTTGATTTCACTGTGGTCACATATACCTTGCATATACCTTGTATGATTTGAATCCTTTTACAATTATTAAGCTGTCTTATGATTTGAAATATGAGCTACCTTGGTAAATATACCTTGGTAAATGTTCTGGGTACAGTTTTATTTGTTTTGCTTTATTTTTAAAATATATTTTTATTGATTTCATAGAGAGGAGGGGGGAGAGGGAGAGAGATAGAAACATCAATGATGAGAGAGAATCATTGATCAGCTGCCTCCTGCATGCCCCACACTGGGAATAGAGCCTGAAACCTGGGCGTGTGCCCGGACGGGGAATTGAACTGTGACCTCTTGGTTGATGCTCAACCACTGAGCCACGCCAGCTGGGCATCCCTCACAACTTCTTAAGTAAAGGAATCATTCTATCAAGTGTACAGAACAAAGTCCACATTATAAAAAAAAAAAAGGGAGGGGGGCCTGGCTGGTGTGGGTTAATGGTTGAGCATCGACCCATGCACCACGAGATCGGTGGTTTAATTCTGGATCAGGGCACATGCCTGGGCTTCAGGCTCTATCCCCAGTAGGGGTGTGCAAGAGGCAATCAATAAAAGAATATATAATTTTTAAAAAGTATCCAGAAGTTCCATATTTTTTCAAGTTTTAAAAAATGTTTTTATTGATTGGAGAGAAAGAAACATCTATAAATTGCCTCCTGCACGCACCCCAACTGGGCATCAGACTGCAACCTGTGTTTGTACCCTCACCGGGAATCAAACCAGCGACCTTTCAGTGCCTAAACGGATGCCCAACCAACTGAGCCACACCAGTCTGGGCTCCATGGTTTTTCACTCTTGACTTCATCCAGAATTTTTGGAAGAGTAAAATCTAGTGCTGGGGGTTTATCTTTGTGGCATAATAACATGTATTGTCAGTATCCCTAGTGGTTCTTAGCATATGGTAACTTCCATTGTGTCTTATTTGATTTGCTTTTTTAAATGTTTTTATTGATTTTTTTTTTTTACAGGAGGAAGGGAGAGGGATAGAGGAATAGAAACATCAATGAGAGAGAAACATCATTGATCAGCTGCCTCCTGCATGCCCCCCACAGTGGATCAAGACCCCAACCTGAACATGTGCCCTGACTGGGAATTGAACTAGCGGCCTCTTGGTTCCTGGGTCGACACTCAGCCACTGTACCACACTGGCCGGGCTTATGTGATTTTAAATTAATATAATACTCATTAAGCATGGCCAGTTGAATGCAGGAGTTTACTGCTGCTCACTCAAAAATGTTACAGTAAAGGGATAAAAATAATGAAAATAAACTCACCACACAGCATGAACTGAAGATGGGTACACAGGGACACAGCTTCTTACATGAACTTTCCATTAGCTGTCTGTCTTCAAGTTCCTCTTGTATCGTGGCTGACAAGTGTATGGTGCCATGAAGTTTGGAGCCTCTCCAGAGTTCTGTGGCATGAACTGGCTTGTTTTTGTTGGCATTTCCTCACTACAGGCCTATGCTTTGGCCTTGTTTATTCCATCAACTTTCCAGCTTTCAAAAGAATTGTCATTTCTCATTTGTTTCATCTCCTCTTTTTTTCTCTTTGCCTTATGGACTTATGCTTTTTGCTTCTTTTCTGACATTTTAGTTAGATTTCAGGATGAATGGTAATAAAAACATGGGTTCAATTTGCCAAGTTTAACTGAAAGTCTTCTTTTTCGTCCTCTTTTTGTTTCTATGTGTCTGGTCTACCCAACTAGATTGCAAATGAACACCGAGAAAATCACTGTTGAAGTGTTATTTCTACATTGGTATAGCACCCTTTTACTAGTAAACAGGAGTTATACTAAAGTTTGTGGCTATTACTGAATACCTTGACTAGCACACACAGAAACTCTTGTGGGTACACAAAAGACTTTTCAAGAACATTGGCAATCTCCAGGTCTTCAGCTTCTATCAATACCCTCTTCTTAAATTCAACTGAGAACATCTGCAACACACACTGGCTTTCCTTTCTCTCTTGTTCTTTCATAAGGCCTTTCTCAATCTTTATACATATACATACACATCTAGTCCTTCTATAATACAATTTTTCCAGGGTGAAAAAAACTGCAGGACAGCATACAAAAATACAATTTGAGATACTGGTTTGGTTCAACTTTTTTCAATTAAGGTAACATAATCCAATGGCTTCTCTCTCTCTCTCTCTCTCTCTCTCTCTCTCTATATATATATATATATAATCAGAAAATGGATATTTGTCCTATGTCTGATTTTACATATATTGTAGAGTGAGGGAAGGAGGCAGTAATGACAATTTTTAATTGAAGACGTTCCCTCTTCCATCATTTGTCAAAGAAAGCATTGCTCCTGAGGAAGAGTCCAGTGATATGAAAGCAAAGATGAGAAATGCTGAAGGGATGACACCTGATTTCTTACAGCTAATGGTAAAACTCTACATCTTATTTAATTATCTTAGAACACTATCAGTGAGATGTGTAAAAAACATACTAAGGCCCAGCCAGCATGGCTCAGTGGTTGAGCATTGACCTATGAACTAGGAGGTCACAGTTAGATTCCCGTCAGGGCACATACCCTGGGTTGTGGGCTTAATCCCTAGTGGGGGCCTTGCAGGAGGCAGCCAATGGATGATTCTTTCTCATCATTGATGTTTTTATCTCTCTCTTCCTCTCCCCCCCCTCTGAAATCAATTAAAAAATATATTTTAAAAAAACATACTAAGACAGAACTCATATCTTATATTCTAAATACTATTCTTCAATTTAAAATCAGGGCAGGTCCCTTGGAGAAGTAGTTGGTTCAAAAAATGGGGCAGGGAGGCAAGATGAATCTGGGACACCTTGTTATCTCAGAAAGTAAGAAAACGTTTTGTGTGTGTGTGTGTGTGTGTGGGTGTGTGTGTGTGTGTTTAAATAGGATGTGCTAAAAGAACAAAGGAGCCAACCTGAAGGAGCTCTCTTGGTAGCCAAAGGTGGGACAATTTGAGCAACAAAATAAATAATGGTATTATTGGATTCTAACCCACATAACAAATAAAATCCATGTGTCCATACTGTAAATAATTAAATAAATATGGGGGAGATGAGACAGCTCTTCTGTATAAAATTCCAATTAGTGTAGAAGGAAATAGAAAATCACCATTGGCAAAACATCACAGTAATAACTGTCACACTCATGGATACAGAGAACATTTTGACAGTTGCTGGAGGGGAGAGCAGTTGGGGGGCTGGAGGTTAAGAAGCACAAATTGGTGGTCACAAAATAATCATGGGGATAAGTACAGCATAGGGAATATAGTCAATAATATTGTAATTACTATGTATGGTGCCATATGGGTACTAAATTTATCAAGGTGATCACTTCATAGGTTATAGAAATGTCTAATCACTGGGTTGTACACCTGAAACTAATATAATGTATGTCAACTGTAATTGAAAAATAAATTATTTAAAAAATTAACAACCCTTCTCCCCCAAATAACTGTCATAGACAACATCCACTAAAACAAGTGGATGAGTGTTAGGAGAAACAATCTGCGTGATCTCAAAGTATCTCCCCCAAGGTATTTATTAACTAACTTTACAATGGAGAAACCTGACAGAAGCCACCTTAACCAAATGTTCAAGGTCAATATCACCAATAATATATTGACATTAGGAATCTTGTGATATGATGGGCTGAGGACACAACTGCATTTCTGTGATAGTCTTCCAAAAAGCATAACTTTAGTTCAATGAGAAAACGACAAACCCAAATTGAGGAACATTAGACAAAATAACTGATAAATATTCTTCAAAAGTGATAAGGCCTCAAAGACAAAGACTGAGGAACTGCTAGATAGTAGTAGACTTAGAAGTAAATATATTTTCTGGGTAACATTGTGGAACAGGAAAAGGACATTAGTGGGAAAACTGGTGAAATATGAATAAGGTTTTTGGTTTGCTTTTTTTCACATTAATTTCTTGGCTATCATTGTACTATGGTTATGTAAATGCTAACAGGGGAAGCTAGATGAAATATATATGAAAATTGTAATATTTTTACAACTTTTCTACAATTGGCTCAAAATAAAAATTAAAAGAATACATAAAACCATGAGTATGAAGTACACCTTCTGTGCACTTTTTTCCATATCCACTACTAACCTGTGGCCTAGTGCCATATTTTGATTCCAGGACAGAATTTCAATATTGTACAGTTATACTAACAAAATGTTTGAGGATGAAAACCTATGATCTAATGACTTCTTTTGAAATGGTTGTGGTTGAGACATAATACATTTACTAAAGACTGGCATTAAATAAAACAGCAAAAAGATAACAGAAGCGTAAACTTGTGAGCACAAATTCTGAGTTTTATTTCATTGCAAGTGATGTTACCTATGTACACATTTTTTTCTCTTTCAAGTTAACTGCTGAAATTGCCCTTAAAGAGACCACATTGTAAAATGTGTTTAATTACTATTAAATTTTCCTGTCAACTGACACATTCTGTACGGAGCCTTTCAAGGAAGTTTTGAGAGTTTATTTACAATCACCGAAAGCAGGTGGTTCTGTAAAACTTACAGGTGATTGTATGCTCCTAAAACTCACAACATACATATTTCAACATTTATACAGAAGCCCATTTTCTTCCAAAGTAAGTTTCTTCCACTTTCTCATAAAAATATAAAAAAGACAACATTCATAGTTTTAAAAACCTATATTGAACCCAAATCAAGGTTTCTTTACAAATGTATTTTCCCAAAAAGTTAAAAGACATCACAGAATAATCTGATGTTAAGTTCTCTTACCACAGCAGAGTAATTTAAGAAATATTGTGCAGTATTTTTTAACCTTTCATGCTAGATTTCAATTGTGTATGTGCTATGTTAACACATCATATTTATGTAGTACATTGTTGTATATGACCAGTTACCACATAAACTGTCCTACTAAATTCATAAAAATGGTAAAAGGCAATCTTTATGAAAGCTTAAAAAATCTCAATAAAAGGCAACCAACATTGCCCTCATTTTCTGTAAAAATTACCCTTCTTCCTCCTACTTTCTTTCCCCCTTTGAATGGTACCTTTTATAGCATATTATCACACAAAGAAATATATTTATATCATTTTTACTTGTTAACCTTTTAAATGACTGTTTTCTGATACACTGAATTTACCAAAAGGCACCAAGATTCCTAAGTAGTTTCAACATTTTTGTTCCTTTTTAAGTTTCTCTAGAATGATGCTCCTCAGGCAAGTGTAACGCTAAGAACCAGAAGAAAAGAAATGATACAACACAGTAACTTGAAACTTGTACCATCAAAAAGGTAGAAATATATTAATAGGTTCCTTGAACTTTTCATTTAGGACAGAAGGCAAAATAACTTTCTGAACATAAACACAAAAATAGAGCACATTTATCAACAAAGACGCCTAAGCTTATAATAACAATGTATTAAATCTGACGTAATAACACACAGAAATTCACTGCCAGATATTCTGATGCATTATCCTGAAAATATATCTCATACATAACACTAACATAAAACAAAGTATAGCATTGTTTTCACAGGGAGAAAAGTTTTAGTTTTGTTTTATTCTAAAGATTTTTTATTGATTTTTTTTTAGAGAGGAAAGCAGAGGGACAGAGAGAGAAACATTGATGTGAGAGTGAATCATTGACAGGCTGTCTCTGCATGTCCTCCACCAGGGAATGAGCATGCAACCCGGGTATGTGCCCTGACTGGAATCAAAGCAGCAATCTTTTGGTGCATGGGATGACACTCAATCAACTGAGCCATGTGGACCAGGGCAAAAATAAGTTTTACCACAAAAACAGAATTACTAGATTTCAGCTTTTGATTAAGTGTTA
>NW_006287375.1:318092-320346 GCF_000327345.1 Myotis davidii | reverse complement strand
TGTGTGTGTGTGTGTGTGTGTGTGTGTGTGTGTGTGTGTGTGTATATATATATATATATATTTCATTAATAGTTTTTATGCTCTTACAATGAAAAACATTTAGAAACTTCTGAGCTCTCAAAATTTTTGGCCAGTTAATCTATTTGGCTTTAACATATTCTAAATTCCCTTTTGAGAATCAGATTAAAGTTTATGGTCCATCAGTCCAATATAGGTAGAGTGACTCTATTTCTTTTGCTTCTTTTTTGGTGGTTCATCTTCGGAGCTGCTATCCGTGCTGGTGCTGCTACTACTGGAAGAGCTGGAATCTGAGTCTGAATCAGAGGATGAGGAAGAGCTCGTGGAGGAGGCTGAAGATGATGAACTGGAGGAGCTTTCATCAGTATCACTGTCCTCAGAGGAGGATGAGGTAGATGTTTCTTCACTCTCTGATGAAGAATCACTGGCTGAACTGTCACTGCTATTGCTACTGGAGCTGGTTACACTCTTAGACCTATTAGATAATCAGTAGTTATATTCATGGGCAGTCAACATTTAATAAAATGTTAATTTCTGTACATGTATATAACTGAAGCTTTGCTAGCATGTTATTCCTACATTTAATGCTTTTGGGATTACCTATTATAACCATACTGCCTTCCCTCCCTTAGCAAGGTCATTTACTTTAGTAATTTAACTCTCTTGGATGGTATAATATACCTAATATATTATGCGCCACAGCAAATAAACAATAGAATAAAATTGCAGTATAACAAATGGTTTTATTTAAACCTCATGAAGTAGCAAATGTTTCATAATCTCAATTACTTTAGACCAGGTATAGCTGGACAATAATTTCTTAGCCATTTAATAAAATTTCCTATTCTAAGCTAGGAGAAATTATTTACTATTTCCAGGTAGAAGGACTCTGGAAAGTAAGAGAAAAAGGAGACATAAAGGAATTAAATTCCAGATAGGTAAAGAGAGGAACATATCAGAAAATTGCAAACAAGAAACTTCAGATTCAAATCTTTAACTTCTATTTTAAAATCAGTCTTCCTATCCCTCCAACTAGTATTACATATTAACTATATAATACTCCTAAAGGCACATACCTTTTTTTCTTCGTCTTTCTTTCTACATTAGTTTCTCCAATGCTGATAAACATGGGAAAAAGAAACTCCTATTAATAGAGTGATTATGCACAGCTCAGACCAACCCTTCTGTTATCCCCAAAACTATTCTATATTGGAGAAACACTTTGTCTTTTATAACATGTATTCAGAGTCCAGTATTACTTGTTATAACCAAATGGAAAGTTTCCTGTTGTAGGCTGTATGTGGTACATAGTCAACATTATCTATTAACTTTATCTTAGAAGCCAGTAAGTTGGTAAAGATGACTGAATGTACCAATTTGATTCTTTTTTTTTGTTTTGAACTTAGGTTGATATGGCTAAATCAACTACATCCTGAACAATAATACAAAGTAAATAATAGCATAATTGTAATTTATAATTTGAGTTTCCAGAGTAATATTATAAATGGCCATCCTATATAATAAAAGCCTAATATAATAAGTGTCCAGTCGTCCAACCAATCAAAATGTAATATGCTAATGATATGCTAAGACTGCACAACCGCTTGCTATGATGTGCACTGACCAGCAGGGGGAAGATGCTCTGACCAGTAGTCCAACCAGTAGGTTAGCTTGCTGCTGGGGTCCAGCTGATTGGGACTGAGCAAGACGGCTGGACATGCTCTGGAGCCCTCTCACGGTCTCTCCCTGGCTGGCCAACCTCCTGCATCCCTCCCTGGCCCCAATTGTGCACCAATGGGGTCCCTTGGCCTGCCTTCGTCCTCTCGCAATTTGGGACCCCTCGGGGGATGTCAGAGAGCTGGTTTCGGCCTGATCCCACAGGCCAGGCCGAGGGACCCACTGGTGCACGAATTCGGGCACTGGGCCTCTAGTTTCATATAAAAAGCAACCTTTAATTTAAAATAACCATTTATTTTTCTGTATGTCCCCCAAATGTTCAGTTATTTACTGTGACAATTAATACTTCAAGACTGCGTTCCTTCACATCATTTACCAAGAACAAAGTCTGGTGATTTTTGAATGAAATATACAAATGGCTTGCTGCTATATTCCTGCCAAACAACATGCATACTAAATCAGGTTTTCAAATTCCAGAATTACTTCTATTATTATAGCATTGTCTTGTAAACTTAATATTTCTATAGTCAGGACTTCTCTATATTTCCTAGCTCAGGGA
>NW_006287375.1:310379-317928 GCF_000327345.1 Myotis davidii | reverse complement strand
TCAGTGCACATGTATACATTAAATAATAAATGTATTTTTTATCACCATATACTGTGTTTTTGTTGCTCGAATGAATTTTATTATTTCTTCAAGGTTCTTCACATACATACCCCTTAAGAGATATCAAGTAGGCATAACATGTTCTCAAAAAATTAGTGTTGGCACGCAGAAGAATTTTGAGTCAGAGATTTTGCTGGTTTTGGCAGGCACTCACAAAAAGGTTGCCCCCCCTGTCCTAGGTAATGCTTCTATCCTTATATCCTGAATCTTTAAATATAAATATATTAGAGGCCTGATGCACGTAATTCATGCAAGGGGCTTGGCCCTCACAGCCATGGCGGCTGCCTCAGCCCTCGCAGCCCCGGTTTTGTCTGGAAGGTCATCCAGAAGTACATCCGGGAGGTCATTTAGCTGTCCGGTCTAATTAGCATATTATGTTTTTATTATTATAGATATGTATGTAAAGTTGTTTTACACAATGGAATTACTGAATTGTCATTTTGAGGGTAAATCAGTGGAAGTATATTTATTAAACCACACCACAAGAATCTATGATCACTGAAATTCACACACTTCCATCATTTTATCATTAAACCAAAAATCAGCAGTCTTTATGTAATAGAGCCATATCTAAAATTCATATAGGTCTATGTATTTTTAAGATCAAGATACTTGTGTAATCCAACTAGAAAAACAAAAATAAAAGTAGCCCTAGCTGGTTTGGCTCAATGGATAGAGCGTCAGCCTGCAGAATGAAGGGTGCCAGGTTCAATTCTGGCCAAGGGCACATGCCTGGGTTGCGGGCTTGATCCCCAGTAAGGAGTGTGCAGGAGGCAGCCAATCAATGATTCTCTTTCATCATTGATGTTTCTATCTCTCTCTCTCCCTCTCCCTTCTTCTCTAAAATCAATAAAATATATATTTTTTTGAAAAAAGTAAAAGTAAATGTTGGGATGAAGTTATTCATATATTTTATTTTTTAGGACAAAGGTCTCCAAACATATTTTGCTTACATTCCTAATAAAATAATTTTGCAAAATTATGTTTCCTCCTAATAGTTTTTAATTCTAAGTTTCAATATTTGCAAAGGGTGTAATCACTGGCATAATATATATTATTTTAAGAAAATTATTATATGATTTTGATAATTGTAGCCAATGACAAGTAAATGTCACAATAACTTGATACCTACCACAATTCACTTAAAAAACACATGTACAAGCTTATCTTTAACAGTTGGTACTTTTACATTGTCTTTTTTTTCCTTTTAAACTTGACTATGACAAGGTTCAACCTCAATTCAATTCCTATATTTAATTTGTATGGATTTAACCTTGATAAACCTTGTTAACCTGAATAGGTAGGAAAATGTTTTATTGTAGCAATGTCAGTCAAGTTTGCATGTCTCCCAAGTTATATTCTACAAGTAACAATGATGTATCATTAAAATATACTTATAAATTGAAAATTCAATTAGGTCTTACTTCATTTTTGCTGGGAAAAAAATGTACAGAATAATTTACTCCCAATAATTAGGACCATTCACTTTTTCATTCCAATACCAGCATTTTGAAAGACATTTAGGTTTTTATACATGAGGGCAATACACCAAGGTTAAGTTTAGAGAAGGTGAGAGGTATGCTTTTCTTTTGCAAAATTAAGAAGGGTTATTGAGGAAGGGGAGTGGAAAAGGAGAACCAGGAGACAAGTTCTCATACAGCTTCATTTTGGAAAAAGTATAATGAATGTTGATAATCTAGAAACTGATTACTTACCTACCCTGTATAACCCTTGAAGAGCCTCATGACCACAAATTGGAAGGCAGCTTCCTTGAAAGTCCTTTATTTATAACACTATTATAAAGCTAATAGTCCTAAAGACGCTGCTTCTAATTTGTAGCACTAAGTTGACCTGATCTCTTCCTATTTCAGTTTCTCTAAAGCATGTCTACTTACTTATTTCATAGGAATTTAAAAAGCTTTATTCAAAGGGCATAAAAGAGTAAATAAAATTTTTCTAGTTTCCTTCCTACTCAGGTCTTTTTAAAAAGGAACTACAATTATCCATCATTTATATTTTCAAATAATCCAATTATTCCTTTTTTTCACATAAATGATAGCATACTACATATACTGCTCTTTACTTAGTCTATATACTTAATATAAGTATCCTGGATACTTATCTTGGATATCTTTTTATAGCAGCTTATATAATCTATCACATAGTATTCTGTTGTCATGTCATAGGCAGAAGCAATAAAGCAAAATGATTAAGAGCATGGATTCTAAAAAGACTGGTTGGTTTAACACTTAACTTTCCTACTTACTAACTGTGTGACAGCACTGAGCAAGTTACTGAACCTCTACATGCTTCAGTTTCTTTATGTGTAAAATGGGGATTAATAATAGTAATTACTTACCTTTATGTTATAGATATGATGCTTAAATATGCTAACACTTGTAAAGAGCTTAGTATAGTGCCTGGCACATAAGAAGCACTCATTCATATTGTAATCTAAATCTGAATAACGACCTTGAGACATTTAGGTCCTTAATAAAGTCTATAAATATAAAAGATTCCTTTGGGAAAAAATATTCCTTTAGATATCACATGTAAACTTACCTTTGTTGTAATAATAATCTGTTTTCTTTTTCTTTTAAAGCTTTCTTTAGTTCTGCTGTTCTTGAAGGCCTATGTAGGTATTTCCTTTTTCCTGTGTATTCATAAGTCCAATGTCCAAATTCCAAGCATTTCTGACATCTTACATGTTGCTTATTTGCTTCACTACAGAGCAAAAATCAGAATACAGGTCTTAAATTCTGCCCTGAAAAGCATAAACAATATAATGTGTAAAATGGTGTTTTTTTAAAATAGAAACAAACATCATTTTACATTTTAAATTGTTTATGTTAGGTTTAATCACAAGACAGCATAGTAAGTGGTTAAGAGCATGGACCTTGAAGTTAAGACAGAATTTAGCTCAAATCTTCATTCCTCAATTCCACTCCAGCAATGGCAGACTAGGTAACTCAGACATCGCTTAGGTTCAGAACTAGAAAAGACAGTGAAAACATTTAAAACAATCTGCTCGAGGCATGAGAGAACTAACAATAAAGTAAAGAATAACCAAGCCAAGATACAGAAGAAGATAGAAATCCAGAGTGGTCAGCCCTGTAGTTTGTATCTGTAATTAGGACTCAGAAGGTCTATCCGTTAAGAATAAACCAACCACATAAAGAGTGCAGCCCGGTTTCTAAACATCTAGGAGACTAAGAAAAATCTCAGTTCCTGAAATTAGATTAAGATGCAGCAAGCAAAGAAAAGCAGATGAAAGAATTGGAAAGGAAGAAATCAAATTATCATTCCTCACTGATGATGTATTATGTACATGGCAAATCCAAAAGATCTACAGATAAAATATTTTTAATAGTTTGAATTCATAAGTGAGTTTAGCAAGGCTTTGGATTGGGGTCAGCAAACTGTCCGTAAAGGGTCAGACAGTAAATATTTTAGACTTTGCAGATCAAGAGGCAAAAGCGAGGATATTATCCCCAGCTAGCATGGCTCAGTGGGCTGAGCACTGTCCCATGCTCCAAGAGGTTGCTGGCTCAATTCCCAGTCAGGGTATATGCTTGGGTGGCAGGCTCAATCCTCAATAGGAGGCATGCAGGAAGCAGCCGATTGAGGTTTCTCTATCATAGATGTTTCTATCTTCTCTCTCTCCCCTTCTCCCACTCTCTAAAACAGGGGTCCTCAAACTACGGCCTCCTGGCCGCATGCGGCTCGCCGAAAACATTTATCCGGCCCACCGGGTGTTTTTGCTGCTGCTGTGTGCATAGGAATTTGTTCATAGTTTTTTTTTAAACTATAGTCCAGCCCTCCAACGGTCTGAGGGACAGTGAACTGGCCCCCTGTTTAAAAAGTTTGAGGACCCCCTGCTCTAAAAAAAAAATCAATAAAAACATATTTAAGGAAAAAAAGTGAGGATATTATGTAGATACTTATATAACAAAAAAAAAATTTTTTTCTGGAAATATTTTGTTAATAAAAATATTTCATATAAAAGAGGTTTACTAATGAGAAGAATGGAATTCTTTTTTGGAGGATAATGTTTCACTCAATTGAGATTAAAAGTTAGTATTCCCCACCATCAAATTGATCATATATATTAGTAACATTCTTCATACCCCCTGGCTAGGTAGCTCAGTTGGTTGGAGTGGCATCCTGATACACCAAGGTTGCAAGTCTGATCCCTCATCAGTGCACATACAACAATTAACTAATGAATGCATGAATGGGTAGAACAATGGATCTTTCTTTGTTTCTTTCTTTGTTTCTTTCTTTCTTCTTACTTTCTTTCTCTCTCTCTCTACAATAAGTAAATAATTTAAAAAACCACAACATTCTTAGTTTGCAAGACTACAAGAATAGGCAGCAGGCGGGATTCAGTTTGCCAAACTGTATTAGATAAGGTCAACACGTAAAAATGAATTGTTCCTATATAATAAAAAGTTAAAAATTTACTTAAATATGTTTTTATTGATTTCAGAGAGAGGAAGGGAGAAGGATAGAGATAGAAACATCAATGATGAGAGAGAATCATCAAATGGCTGTTTTCTGCAAGCTCTCTACTTGGGATCGAGCCTGCAACCTGGGCATGTGCTCCAACCAGGAATTGAACTGTGACCTTCTGGTTCATGGGTCGACACTCAACCACTGGGCCACACCAGCCAGGCAAAAAATGAAATTTTAAAAGGTGACATTTATAATATCCTGAAAAATACCCAATACCTACAAATAAATAAAAGAAAATATGTGTAAGACTTTTGTACAGAAAACAAAGATTATGGAGAGGAACTAGAGTCTAGTTACTAGACATTTAGATAAATAGCTAATAGCTAATAGAGGGATATACCATGTTCATAGAATGGAAGACCCAATATTATAAAAATGTCCCTTCTCTCCAAATTGACCTATAGATTTAAAGTAATGCCAATTGGTAAAGACCTATAAGAGAAATATCTGAAAGTCTGCCAAAATGAGCTGAGACTAGTAAAAAATATCAAGAACATAAAAAATTATTTTGTGTCTTAGTTATATTTAAATCATAAAGAATAAAAAAAGGAATAGGTTCACTATTTGGTGTGCTAGGTAAATAGGCCACCAATATTACATTATGGACTTAGAGATCAAGCAGGACTATTTTATTTTGCTTAGTCTGAACTCAGGTATTATTATCCTCCTATATAATAAAAGCCTAATATGCAAATTCCCCTCGACCGGGAGTTTGACTGCTTGCCATGACGTGGGCTGACCACCAGGGGATGGCACAGAACATGGTGGGCACCGGCAATGTGGCACTGGCAGTGGGCAGCAGTGCAGGCCCTGATGAGAGCGGGACCTCGGCGGGAAGGTGGAGCAGGTGAGCAGGTGGTGGCGGGCCAAAGTGGGTGCAAGTGGGGCCAGGCCAAGGTGGGGACCAGTGGCGGGGGGTGGGGTTCCGCCTGGCTCTCAGGTGCTGAGGGAGCCGGGTGGGGGCCCCATGACTCAGGCGGAGGGGGGAGGGGCAGAGGGCCGGAGGCCCAGGTACTGCCCAGGGACTAGAGGTCAGGTGGGACCTGCCCTTCCACACCAGACACTCACGCTTCAATCACTGGCCAGGCCTAGGGACCATACCCATGCACAAATTTCGTGCACTGGGCCTCTAGTACACAGAATAAAAAGAGTAAAACTGAAGTCCAAGATATTTGAGGAGTATGTAACAGAGCCCTAATTTATTTGGAATGTGTTTAAGTTATATGACCAGGTGAATGCTCCCTGACATATCAGAGATTTTCCCAGGTGAGACTATTGGACTGCTACTGGTAATCTGAGGAACTCTGGAATATAGAAGTGGTACTGAAAGACTAGAAGCAGGCAAATTCTGTTTTGATTTTAGAAGTGAAGGATAGATTCCTCAAACTAGATCATTGATTTGTAGAGATCCACTCAATTGTACTCAGAAGATTATGAGGTCTAAGTCAATCAGAGCTTCATAATCCCATAGACTTGGCTCAGGGTTGGGCATGTAACCCAATCTAGACCAATGAGATGCCATCAACTTGAAGCTGAGAGGATATAAATGACCCTAGATACTGCAGCCATCTTTATGCCTAAGGATTGGACCCAACACCCAAAAGAACAAGCCTGAGAGAGAGTGGACCCTGGTGACATCATTTAGTATGCTTTTTAAGTATTATTAGCACTCCATTCTTGATCTCAGAACTGTGTGACTTTAAAGTCTCCTTCCTTCATTAAGCATACTATGTACTCTGACTCTCTCAGTCTTTATCCTTATGCTCAAGGAACTCTTCTTAACTGGCAGGACAGACAGAATCTGATGGAGGGGAGAGGAAAATGGACAAGGATCTTAGAATAAAAAATATCAATATTAAAAGAAATACAGCTCTGGTCAGTGTAGCTCAGCTGGTTGGAACCTCATCCCATGCACCAAAAAGTCATGTGTTTCATTCCTGATCATAGCACATACCTAGGTTTTACTAATAGGTTGGACCAGGGTCTGGGACTTACTGAAGGCAACCAAACCATGTAATCTCTCTTACATCGATGTTTCTCTCTCTCTCTTCCTCCCTATCTAAAATCAAGAAAAAGAAAAGAAATATAAACATATACAGTATATGCCAGCAGAATGTAGTGATATATGTATTTTTAAAATATATTTTGTTGTGGGCACATCCCCAGTGGGAGATGTGCAGGAGGCAGCTGATCGATGGTTCTATTTCATCGATGTTTCTAACTCTCTATCCCTCTCCCTTCCTCTCTGTAAAAAATCAATAAAATATATTTATTTATTTATTTATCTTCCATATTCTTTTTTTAAAAAATATATTTTATTGATTTTTTTACAGAGAGGAAGGGAGAGGGATAGAGAGCTAGAAACATTGATCAGCTGCCTCCTGCACATTCCCTACTGGGGATGTGCCTGCAACCAAGGTACATGCCCTTGACCGGAATTGAACCTGGGACCCTTGAGTCCGAAGGCCAAAGCTCTATCTACTGAGCCAAACCAGCCAGGGCAGTGATATATTATTGATGTGCAAATGGTGATGGCATGAAATGCTGCAAATGAAAAAGAGGCAAACGTTTGGGTGAGCAGGTTGGCAGAAGCAAAGAAGAGCTATCTGGGAGATTCCTGCACTGTCTATAAGCAAACCTCTTGTGCCACTCTCCCCCCCATCATTTGCCACCATGGCCATCTCTCGGTTCTAAAAAACGAACTTCTCGCTTATCTCAAAGCAATTATGCTACCGTCGGATGCTCCTTCCCCAAATCCTCTTACGACCACCGGCTCCTTTCTCACACTTTGAATCTGTTCAAGCGTCACCTCTTCACAAGTGCCTGTCTGTTCAACCAACCTAACCCGGCCTTTCCCTCTCCCACCACCTGTTACTGGCTCCCAAGTTCTTATCATAACCCGTATTTACGTAAAATGTTTACTTTATCGACCCTTTCCACCACTAGCATGGACGCTCCCTGAAAGCGGAGTTTG
>NW_006287375.1:306430-310307 GCF_000327345.1 Myotis davidii | reverse complement strand
CTCAATTATCCATGAATGAGTGAGATCATGTCGGAGTTTGTCTTGAACCCCTCTTTTGCTTTCTACCCAAATTCTGACACAGAGCGACAGGAAATGAATAAATTAATACTTGCTGAACAGAATGAATGGCAGAAAGTGAGAGAGCCTGGGAGGAAAGCCGGCGTTGCCGTCAGACTGTTCCTAGGGAAGGCGATAGGAAAGGGGCAGGAAGAGCCAGCGAGGCTAGAGGCCGCCGAGAGGAAGCTGAAGGTTTCCGTCGGCGGGAAGAGGGAGGCGGGATCAGGCCTTCAGGGGCCCCCGGCCACGCAAGAGTCAGGCGGCCGGGTGGGCAAAGGGGCACAAGCCACTTTGTGACCAACTCCTGTGCGTCCCCTTCCGGGAAACCAAACTCCAGGCTCTCTTCAGACTAACCCGCCCCCACCCCCGGGTCCCGCCACCGGGACCCTACGCAGCCGGCTCCTGCGATATCGCTAGCCTACGGACAAAAACTTTATGCCCGGCCCGAGCAGCGAGGAGGCTCCGTGTGAGAAAAACATCCACCCTCTGCCCATCCGTCTGAGGCCCCGAGACCGGCCGCGCATCCGGACGCCGCTCAACCGCCGGCTGACGCGCTTCTCCCCGCCCCCAGCCCGCCCCGCACCCAACAAGGGCCCTCACTTACGCTTGTCTCCGGGCTATGAGTCGATGCATGGGAGTCGCCATCTTAGCGCGGCTGAGGTATCGCGCTGAATTCCAAATTCCAAGGATTTCTGACATCTTACACGTTGCTTATTTGCTTCAGCTTGTCTCCGGGCTATGAGTCGATGCATGGGAGTCGCCATCTTAGCGCGGCTGAGGTATGCCGCGCTGAATTTTGGGAAACTCCTCGGAAAGGGGCGGGGCTTCGAACGCAGAGGACGCAGGCGTGGGCGGAGCTAGCTCCGCCTCCGCGGCTTCTGGGCGGGGCGTGGAGCTGGGTCAGAGGTGTGGGCGTTTGGTTCGCCGAGGGATGAGGTCGGGGGTCTGGTCTGAATGGGGTTTGGAAGGGTCGGTACTTGTCCTGTTGACCCTGGAACGACACGGATTCGAACAGTGCGGGTCCGCTTATACACGGGTTTCCCCCTCACAATAAATACAGTTGTTCCTGCCTATCCACAGGCTTCGCATCCGCGAATTCAACCCATCTGGGGTGGAGACCATCAATTGAAAGACTGACTTTAGCAAACCGCGAAGTGAAAATGTATGTTTATTTCTATTTTTATGCATTTCATAGGGACCAAATGACACTATGTAAGTAAAGCTTCTTTGTCAGTGGGTAAAAGATGCTACAAATAATTATTTTAGGCTATTTTAGCATTTAGTGTCAGATTATAAAAATTTTATGACCTTAAATCTATTTTCTTTGAAACATATAACTTTGAAGTATATATAAGTTTATGAGTCCCCATTCACTTTTTAAAGAATATATTTTTATTAATTTCAGAGAGGAAGGGAGAGGGAGAGGGAGACAAACATCAATGATGAGAGAGAATCTCCAATCGGCTGCCTCCTGCACACCCCCCACTGGGGATCAAGCCCACAACCCCCGGCACGTGCCCCCCGACAGGAATCGAACCCAGGACCACTCAGTCTGCAGACCAACACTCCATCCACTCAGCCAAACCAGCCAGGGCCCCATTCATTTTTAAATTAATAATTATCCAACACCTAAAATGTTTTAGAAACTGAGGATAAAGCACTGAATGAATAAAGTTCTTGTACACATGGAGCTTTCTTCAGATAATAAAAAGAGATAACGTCCAACAAACATAAATACTCTAAAGAAAAATAATTGAGTGGCCCTAGTCAGGTAGCTCAGTTGGTTAGAACATCGTCCCATAGCCAAGGTTGGGGTTCCTCCAGGTCAAGGCACATACAAGAGTCAGCCAACGTATGCATAAATAAAGTGGAACAATAAATCAATGTTTCTCTCTTGCTCTTTCCCCATTCTTCTCTCCCTCTCTAATATCATTAAATAAATTTTTTTAAAAATAAAAAGTGATTTAGTATTGGTTGAGATCCACCCAGAAGGTGATGTCATGTGACCTTTGAGCACACTTTATTCTCAAAACAGTGGGATCTTACTATCTGTTCTGTACTTCAGCTTGCTTTGCTTACTCCTCAGTGTATGCAGGTACTTCTTTTTCCATATCAGCACATACAGAGCTAATTCATTGTTTTCATATATTATACTATATGGATTACATGGTTATTCCACAATTTATCCAACCAGTACCCTATTGTTGAACAATTAGATGATTTACCACAAAGATGGAATGAACAGATTTTTAAAAAATATTTTTTCATTGATTTCAGAGAGGAAGGGAGAGAGAGAGATAGAAACATCAATGATGATAGAGAATCACTGATCAGCTGCCTCATGCACACCCTACACTGGGGATAGAGCCTGCAACCCAGGCTTATGCCAATGAATCAAACCTGTGACCTCTTTGATTAGAGGTTGACGCTCAACCACTGAGCGACACCAGCTGGGCGGAATAAACAGATTTTTAAGCATTCACTGTGTCTCTGTAAGATGACTTTCTAGAAGAGGAATTGCTGGGTGAAAGAATATGAGCACTTTTAATTTTGATAGGTATCATCTACTGGCCTTTAAACAGGTTGTACCCAACACAGCTTCCTCACTAGACCTGAGAATGGTCAAACTTTAACTTTTGCCTATCTAATAAACCAATATGATATATTATTGATAAGGTTAAGTACCTTTCATATGATCATTGAAAACTATCTTTCATGAATTGTCTGTTCAAATTATTTGCCTATTTTTCTATTGGATTTTTATATTTTTAATATTGACTTATAGAAACTTTTAATATTGTACATATAAACCTTTTGCTTTATATTTTACAAATATTTTCCGGCCTTGACCTGTTTAGGAGCACCTGTTCTTAGGGAGCTGAGCACAGATCAGGGTCCACTTTCTGGGCTGGCAAACTGCATTTAACTTTGCACTGGGTCATATATGTTACGTAGGTGGTTTTGCACCAGAAATAAAGAAGACTTGGTTTTGGTTTTAGTTATATATCCTCGGATGAGTATTAACAAAAAAGGAACAATTTTTTTTAATTTAATATTTTTATTGATTTCAGAGAGGAGGGAGTGGGAGAGAGAGGTAAAAACGAGAGAGAGAGAGATATATCAATGATTAGCTGCTTTCTGCACACCCCTTACTGGGGATTGAGCCTGAAACCTGGGCATGTGCCCTGACCAGAATCTAACCTAATTGAACTGAACTGGAAATCTTTCAGTGTATGAGCCATACAGGCCAGGTCTACTTGACTTCTTAAGGAGATGTGCCCATCCCTTTAGTCACAGGGAAACTGACACCTTTTTTTAGGTGCTAATGACAGCTGTAAGGATCTTGGGATCTCCAGATTAGCAGCCCACCAGATCGAGGAAGATTAGAGGAATAGCTCAAGGAATAAATGGTGAGCAGAAAAAACAAAAGATGTACCGTATTTGCCGGCGTATAAGACGACTGGGCGTATAAGATGACCCCCTAACATTTCCACTCAAAATACAGAGTTTGTTATATACTCGCCGTATAAGACTACCCCCTCTTCCGCACACCTTCCACACACCAAATAAAAGGTAAAACAATATCAGATTTGATTTTAACATTTTAATTTATATTCAAATGCTTATGACATGCAGGAAAACTGTCACAAGGCTGTATGTAATCAAACATATACATAAAACAGTGCAAGTTTATTACCGGTAAACATACCGGTAATTCACTAAAGAAAACACACTCTATAGACTGGTACCGTAGATGCTTCTCAGGAACACAGGCAAGCAGCCCACAACCTAGAGGGACTGTCAATGATAGAAGAAAGAT
>NW_006287375.1:283237-306326 GCF_000327345.1 Myotis davidii | reverse complement strand
GCCTTCTTTAAAATTCAATGCATATGTAAAGAAATATACGGTAACCCGAATTTACCACACTCGCAAAATCGCACACAGCCAACCATACACCCAGTATGGTATCGCGATTCGTGATTTTGCGCTATCATACTGGGTGTATGGTCGGCTGTGTGCGATTTTGCGAGTGTGGTAAAATCGCATAACAGCAAAATCGCATAACAGCCGAGCATACACCCAGCAGCGCTGCTGATGCCTGAACGGTATGTGGAATGAAGTGGGCGGGCATCGGGAGGCCACTATGGCACGGGGCAAGCACTATGGGCAGTCTATCTGAAGTGTACCTGGCGTATAAGACGACCCCCCACTTGGAGGCATATTTTTCAGGGCCAAAAAATCGTCTTATACGCCGGCAAATACGGTACATTATGTCCTATAACAGGACCATTCTATAAGATCTTTCCATATAAACTTGTCACATCTAGATACAATGGGAAAGGTAACAGTGTTTTTGCAAAGACCTACAAGTGGCCAAACATTAGAAAGGCCTTACAGCAAATGCAAAGCAAATCAGCTGAAATGAAAATCCCCCTCTCAGCTCTTTCTCCCTTTTCTAGCGAGATGAGACACTTCTGTGCTCTAGATACAAACACCTTAATTACTAAGTCAGACACATGACGATTGTTTTATTAAAGTTCACGTTAAATTTGGAATGATGCTCTAGTATTTCTTCCAGATAAATCCTCATTCATCAAAATTCCCTGGCTGCCCACCCCCTCCACTGTACCTTCTACCTTCTCTCTCTCTGTTCCTGCCCAAGGTCATACTTGGATATGAAGCTGCATCCCCCTTGCAAGTCCCACCAGAAATCCCATCACATTAAGCATCTCATGATTTTATTGAAGATTGATAGGGGGTAGTAGAAGGTGGCCACATTGTAAATGACATGACCTATGTCTCTCTCCTGGCAATCAATGACCTCCCTTACTTCCTCTTAAAAGATCAAGATTCCTCTGCTCCTTCCCAAACCTCACAGTCCTTAATCATAACCTTGTGAAACTCTCTGGAAAGTGAGGTATGGTACCCCCCCCCCAAGTATAATGTATATTTCAAAGCCCACCCAAGCCTATCTGGATTCCTCAACTCTAGTATTCTGGGGCATAACATTTTCTGTCACTACATCTACACTGTAAGACAACTTTTGAGATGTTTTCAGCTCATAATGACAGTCCTCTGAGACTGAGTGTTAGTGACCCTGTATTCCCAGCTATGCTGGACCAGTCAGGATCTCTTACCTGGGAATTTGGTATTTTTATTTTATTATTTTTTTTCTATCATCATTTATCGCCTCTATGCCCTCTTCTACCTCCCCTCCTGGGGAATTTTAGATTTGAACTAAAGGTCTTCAGTTTTGATCCCTTTGTGGGGCTGGGCTTGAAGCACGTTCATTCTGAGCTGAGGGGCAGCCAGTCTATGGAGAGAGAAATCTGTTCCTCAGAGAAAGAAATATATTAAGAAACTTTTAGCCCTGACTGGTTTGGCTCTGTGGATGGAGCATCGGCCTGCAGAATGAAGGGTCCGGAGTTTGATTCCGGTCAGGGGCACATGCCTTGGATGCCTGGGTTGCAGGCTTGATCTCGAGTAGGGGGCGTGCAGGAGGCAGCTGATCCATGATTCTCTCTCATCATTGATGTTTCTCTCTCTCCCTCCTTCTTCCTTTCTCTCTGAAATCAATAAAAATATATTAAAAAAATAAAAGGACTTTTAGCTGGAGGTAATAGAATCCTTGACTCAAGAGGTTTCATGCTTTCCTGAGTGTGTCTGTAATGCTGTCTTTGTTGGTTATTCTTGTTTCTCTAGTCTATGCTGATGGGCCTCTGTGTTAATGCCCAGTGTATATGACAGGTGTCCAGTATAGGTGTCCTTAGAGGGCCAGTCTGGGCCTCCTATTCCACAGTTCCCTGATAAGGAAGCCCCCAGCTCTAGCTTGACCATTTCTTCTCAACTGCTGCCTCTTGTTACGAGGGTCACCTCTCCCAGCAGCAGCCTTGTTGGGTAGGGACTGGGGACAGTCCACGTTCAGGCACCTATTCCAATGTGCATATCCAGGGAGAATATATTCCCTGTCACACCAGACTACTTTCCCCTCTTGGCCTTTTCTTAGAGCCAGCTCGCTCTAGTTCTCTTCTCCTTTGTTCATATTTGTCCCTTCTTTGTCAAAGGGGGAAATTGGCAAGCACACTGCCTCAGCAGATGGCCAAGGAAAATGCAGGATGCAGGTCTCCCTTTCCTGCATGCATCTCTCTCCAGGTTTTACAAGCACCTCCCTTCTCCAGAGTCTTCCCTGGAGGGACAGCAACTTCCAACCATATCTTACTGGGAGGAAGAAATCATTTTTCACCATGAAGTCTGCACACCCCACAAAGCAAATCACCGGCTCCCTTTTCACTCCTCATTTCTACAGAGACTAGAGCAGTGGTTCTCAACCTTGGCTGCACATTAGAGTCATCTGGGAATCTTTTTAAAAATCCTGATTTCTGGGCCTCATCCTCCGGAAATTCTGTTTCTTTGTTACTCATGTTGTGGCCCCACCCCATCACAAAGAAACATACTTTCCGGAGGCTGAGGCCCAGAAATCAGGATTTTTAAAAAAATTCCCAGATGACTCTAATGTGCAGCCAAGGTTGAGAACCACTAGACTCTAGGGTGGCTGAAGTGGGAAAGAGGCTGGAAACCCTAGGGCCTAGGCCAGTGGTCGGCAAACTCATTAGTCAACAGAGCCAAGTATCAACAGTACAACGATTAAAATTTCTTTTGAGAGCCAAATTTTTTAAACTTAAACTCTACAGATAGGTACATTGTTATTAACTTAATTAGGGTACTCCTAAGGCTTAGGAAGAGCCACACTCAAGAGGCCAAAGAGCTGCATTTGGCTCGAGAGCCGCAGTTTGCCGACCACTATTTCTAGTGCCTAGGCTATTTCTACCTACTCTCTTGGGGGAATTACCTAGTTCCAATTACTGCCAATTTTCTTAAGGGTGTGGGTTAGTTAGCACTTTTTTGTTCTTACCTGTGGGTTCTAATCACTAATCATGAGACAACTGGGAAAAATCTCATGCAATATCCTGTTTGAGCAACAACAATAACAACCATCTCTAATATTTCTTGAGCAATTGCTATGAATCAGACAATGTACACTTTATGTTAACTCTTATTTAATTGAGTTAGGTCCTATATATCCCCCATTTTCAGGTGAGGAAACTGAGGCTTATAGACTATTAAGCCACACGCCTAGTCATTCAGGCAACGAATGGTGGAACTAGTATTAAAGCCCAGCTAGGCTTTCGTGCTGCAGAGCCGTAGGCTGTCAACTATACTCCCTCCCCTGTGCACACAGGGGAAGCATGCTTGCCCATTGTGTTTTCAAGGATATCTATATAAATAAAAGCCTAAGTGACCGTTACAACCAGTTGACCAGACAACCGGCCAATAGCTGTGACATGCACTGACCACCAGGGGGCAGATGCTCAATGCAGGAGCTGCCCCCTGGTGATCAGTGCACTTCCACAGCTGATCTCCCATGGCAGGCCAACCTCCTGTGGTCCCTTCCCCTGGCCCTAACTGGGACTGGGGGAGACACCCCAATTGGCCCTGATCACTGGCCAGGCCAAGGGACCCCATCCATGCATGAATTTCGTGCACTGGGCCTCTAGTTAAGTATATTCACAATGTTGGCAACTAT
Source organism: Myotis davidii (assembly GCF_000327345.1). Classification (NCBI taxonomy): domain Eukaryota; kingdom Metazoa; phylum Chordata; class Mammalia; order Chiroptera; family Vespertilionidae; genus Myotis; species Myotis davidii. The sequence continues at coordinate 302,608 of NW_006287375.1, read as the reverse complement.
CATCATTATTCATTTCCATAACTTTTTAAAAAACATATTTTAAAAATACTTCTTTATCTCTGGAGATAGAGGTCTCTCTTTGGAGACCTTTATTTCAGAGAGGAAGGGAGAGAGAGATGGAAATATCAGTAATGAGAGAGAATCATTGATCAGCTACCTCTTGCAAGCCAAGGTTGTGGGTTTGATCCCCAGTTAGGGAACATACAACAATCAACCAATTAATGCATAAATAAGTGAAACAACAAATCAATGTTTATTTCTCTTTCTTCTTTCCTTTCTCTCTCTAAAATCAATAAATTAAAAAAAATGTAAAAGCAAAACAAAAATATGTTAAAAAGCATACAAATGTGTATAATGAAGACATGCCAGTGCTTTATCTAACTCATTAATAGGGGACTGGCAGGATAGTAAAGCTAATTCAATGCAGAATTCAAGAGACTGAAGTGAAAGAAAGAATGTTGAAATTAGATTGTTAGATTAATACAAAACTTTTATTGTTCTACAATGCAATAAAAGCATAATCTTTGGGCATATCTTTTCTAATCTTTGGACAAAAATCATTTGCATCTCTCCTATACGAAAACCATTTGCAATTTATAAGTTAATATCTAATTTTACAGAGTTTGGGCCATTTTCTTTTGTTTTATTATGATATTTAAAGAATAAGCAGTAATATTTTTGCCTTATCTCCCAATTTTGGATAGTTTTTATTAACTTTATATTTATTGTCGTTTATTTTGTTTGTGGTTATTTTGCATTCATTTTTCTATCTTTTGCTTTTACAGATTTTGTCTTTTGGTGTTATATGTAAAAAGTTCACTATGTTTGCGTGTTTATATAAATATATATGAATATGTATTTATTCACCTTTATTCTCTGGTAATTACATGGCTTTATTTATTTTTTTCAGAACTCCAAGTTTTAATCCCATCTTATCCAAAAAAGCAGCAAGACATTCAAAACAGCATGTTTCTGAACCAAATTAATGGCAGAAGAACAGAATAATCTATTTTTAAATTCTAATCAGAAAACTTGTTTGATCACTTGAAATATATTTAGTAATAAAGACACTCAACATTCTGCTTTTACTTTTATTAGATTTATTTTACTCTGAATTTACTCCCAGGCCATGAAGTTTTGTTTCTTCAGTTTCTTCTATGCAACCTCCTCTATTGGTTTGGGGGAAGAACATGGCTTTATTTTTGAAATTTAATTTGTAAACTTTTAAGTGTTTGATTTATTAGGAATATATTCTTGTATATGGTTTGAGGTAGGGACCTAAAATTTTTTCCGAAATGGTTAGCTAATGTCCCAACATCACCCCTTCCACCACTAGTTTTAAAAATGCCATGTATCCTATGCTAAATTCTCATACTTGAGTTTGTTTCTGGACTTTTATTTCTGTTCGTCTGTCCTTTCTAGCACCAGTCCATAGTTGTAATTATTACTACTTAATTGTACTGTGCTCCTTCTTGCAGTTCTGATAGGATGGCTTTGCTAGCAACCACACCTTTGGTCAAGTCACCTCTCACAGAGGAAGGGTAAGTGGCCAGCCTTGCTTCACAAGTAGCAGCAATAATCAAATGTTGCAGTGAAACTGTGTTGCATTTAGGAAACCCCATGGAAAATCTTAGAGGAAGACACTCACCTAAGGAACATGAAAGTACATGCTGAGTGGGAGGGGGGAGGAGAAGCTCATTCATGGATTTCCTGTTACTCATGTGGTTATTCTGTTCATTTACATGGAGGTGCCAGATTGTCACTGTGTCTCCCCAGCTGCAGAAGGGGATTTTACTTTTAGAGAAGCTCTAAGGAAAAACATTAGAGAGAAGCCCTAAGGGAGGCATTTTTGTCACCCCACTGGCATTCTAAAGGGCTAGAAGAGGTCAGATGGGGGGGGGGCTCTGGATCTCATCTCACTTAGAGGTAAGATAGACATGCCAAATATGAATGTACTACTCCTTCCTGACTACTCATGATATCTGCTGATACTACTGGAATACAAAAAAGATATTCTCACTGGTGCTGGCTGTGGAACCCAATAAAGTTATCTAGTTGGAATCTTTAGGATCAATTTTCTTTCTTCAAAATGAAACTTTTGCCGTTCATGGAAATGGCACAAAATATATTCGTATTTAATAGTATTCTTAAAGGGCGAATAACCCAGTTTTGAAAAATGACTTATTAAAAAAAAAGAAAAGCCCTGACTGGTTTGGCTCAGTGGATAGAGCATCGGCCTGCGGACTGAAGGGTCCTGGGTTCCATTCTGGTCAAGGGCATTTAAAAAAAAAAGAAAAAATGAAAAATGACTTAACTATATTTCTACTCCTACTCTCTGCCAAATACATTCAGCCCCCCTGTATCCACAGGTTCTGCATCCCAGATCAAAAATATTTTTAAAAAAGTTATGTTGTCATTGCCATGTATGTACTATGTAGTTAGGCCTATGTAGTTAAGACTATTGTGGTTGAGTCTGCACTGAATATGTACAGCTTTTTAAATCATTATCCCCTAAATCCCTAAAGAATACAGTATAACAACTATTTACACAGCATTTACAATATACGAGATGTTATAAGTAATCGAGAGATGATTTAAGTATCCGGGAGGATGTACATAGGTTATATGCAAATACCACACCATTTTATATAAGGGATTTAGGTACCCGTGGGGACCTTGTAACTAATCCCTTGGATACCAAGGGATAACTGTATCAAAATATCTTCATAGTGGAAATGTTTTTTGGTCACCTTTTCTAGGGTTGTCTTTGTCTTGTTTGGAAAAGAAACTGACGCTTCCAGTGAGCTCAGATCACCTCTTCTCTTGTTTCAGCTTGCTGCTGCTGCCTTTTGCATTAGGGATGGATTCCTGTGCCATTGCCAGGAAAACATGTTAGTCATCTCCTCTGAGTTAGGGCTTATACTGCTAGCATTCAAGGGTCAAACTGTAATCATCTGTGATATATTTAGATTTTTAACTCACATTGCATTTGAACATTAACTACATGTCAACAAGAAAATAAGTGGTCCTCCTTTGATTGGGAAACAACGTATGGGCAGAATGCCACATCAACTTGTTCAAAATAACACTGTTTCTTTATCAAATTACAAATATACACACCCGGGCTCCTCCTTAATCAGGAAAGGTGAGTTATCAGAGGCCACAAGACCTTTTAAAGTCATTGTCTTTGAGTCTGAGAGCATGTAGAAAAGAGCATTGTCCTGAGACAAATGACCTGTTTCCAGCTGAAAAGAAACCAGCACAGGGTACACTGAGTCCTGATGAATTTGATAATGAAAACAAAAGATGGTAAAGAAAGCTGTGTAATCTGTAGAAACTATAGCAGGACAGCCCCCTGGGCCGGGTGGTGAGGTGCAGGGGGCGGAGGGGGGGATGGTTGATGGTGGTGGAGGAGAGCTGGGAGTCCTTCCACACTTTGGAACAGGACAAGCCAGAGTAAAACTGGGCTGAACAGGTCAGAGTCATATTTCTGCTCTCAACAGACCAGACCAACAGGCAGGACTTTGGGGTGGAGCTGGAATGCCAGCTGCTGGAGGTGGAAGAAGGCTGTGTCTGGGGCTGGTTGAAGAGAAGGTGGAGCTGATGGATACAGAGGTTGTGAGTCAGACCAGGAAAATTTTTGTTGATCAAGAGACCTAGATGAAGGGGTTAAGTTTTCATGATCATATCAGCTTCTGTGGCTTGGAGAAATCTGGGCGAAGTTCATCCAGCATTTTAAGATTATAAAGAGAAAAAGGGTGGGACTGATAATGATGTCATATCATATATATATATATCAGTGTAATCAGCCTGAATAAGGGCAAAACTTGGGGCTTCGGAGAATGAGATAACAGTGGTGCTATGTAAGCAGACAGTTTGGCAGAATGAGGAAGGACCCTAGGATTTCAGTCAACTTGGAGTTAGAAGTGAACTGTAATGGTAGTTTTTATATCAGAAGAACATATGATTAGAAAAATGCTTGAGGGGAAAAATCGGGAGTCTAAATTGTATTCTACTACTCCTTAACTATATAATTATACTTCTTATAGTTATACTTTTATTATGATTAAACAAAATGAAACAGATTTCTACAGGACTTCTCAGAGCCTTTAAAATGGTGATATTAACCTATTAATATTTCGTGGCACACTGTCCTGGGGAATATAGTTTGGGAAAGGCTGGTTTAACCTAATGTTAAAAAAGGCACAACCAAATTCAACCATCATATACAACAAAAATACTGAAAGGAAGGAATGTATTCCAGAATGTCAATAGTGAATTATTCTAGTTGAATTATTTATTTTACTCTCCCCCCCATATTTACTTTATTTTTTATTTTTTTAAAATATATTTTATTGATTTTTTATAGAGAGGAAGGGAGAGGGATAGAGAGTTAGAAACATCAATGAGAGAGAAACATTGATCAGCTGCCTCCTGCACACTTCCCACTGGGATATGCCTGCAACTAAGGTACATGCCCTTGACCAGAATCGAACCTGGGACCCTTGAATCCACAGGCCGATGCTCTATCCACTGAGCCAAACCGGTTAGGCACTCCGCACCCCATATTTACTTTAATGAGCCTCTATAAGTAATGTGAACTTAAAGAAAGCAGTGGTGTAGTATAGGAAACCCATGTTGAAGTCAAAGTTTTTAAAGCTGTATGATTTTGAACAGGTTACTCAATTTCATCAGGTCTTACTTTTCTCTATAAAATTGGAAAATAATACCTACCTCATTGGCTTGCTATGAAGATTAAATGAATTATAATGTCCAAATCACTCAGCACAATGTCTAGCACATACTGTAGGAGCTAAAGATGAGGTAGGGTATGGTAATTATCGTTGAGCAATCAGAGTTTTATAGAGTGTAATATAAGAATTTTGGTTTAACTAAGGACACTGGTCCACTGACTATCAGATTAGGGAGACCAGAATACACCATTATCTGAGCTTTTAGCTTCCTCCTGAAGCAAAGAATTGCAGAAGCTGCCCCAGAAGTATATTCTTCAGGACATTTGGCAGGGATGATTATAAATTCCCAATTTCGAACCTTTTATCTCATTGATGAACAGCCTATGCATACTGTATTTTTAAAACAAACAAATACCTTCCTGATTGCTTGGTACTAAATTTAACCATTGTATGAGAGAAAGGCATTTAATAACTTCCTTCTTCTAAAATACTCAAGATAGCCATGGCTGGTATGGCTTAGTGCAGCGGTTCTCAACCTGTGGGTCGCGACCCCTTTGGCGGTTGAACGACCCTTTCACAGGGGTCGCCTAAGACCATCCTGCATATCAGATATTTACATTACGATTCATAACAGTAGCAACATTATAGTTATGAAGTAGCAACGAAAATAATTTTATGGTTGGGTCACAACGTGAGGAACTGTATTTAAAGGGCCAGAAGGTTGAGAACCACTGGCTTAGTGGCTAAAGCGCCAGCCTGCAGACTGAAGGGTCCCAGGTTTGATACCGGTCAAGGGCACATGCCCCGGTTACCGAGCTCGATCCCCAGTAGGGGGCATGCAGGAAGCAGCTGATCAATGATTCTCTCTCATCATTGATGTTTCTATCTCTCTCTCCCTCTCCCTTCCTCTCTGAAATCAATAAAGATATATTTTAAAAAAATACTCAGGGTAGTCTGCTGAATGAAAAGAACTTGTGCTTTACTCACAGTGTGTCCAACATTATTTTGGCAATTTCATTGCTTCACAACTGTGATTCTTGGAAACTTGTCATTAAGATTCTTCAGAATTCTTAAATAACTTTTTCTGACTTCATTTATTTAAATATCCCAGAATAGCCTCTTGAGCTATAAGTTTGATGATCCAGGAAACTATTTATAGCAGGATGAGTACTCCCTGTGACCGATGTTAATGTTTTATTTTGAGAAGAACAAATCCTTAAAAAGATTGATAGGGTTGATGGTATTTTAAACTGAAACCAGTGCCAAGGTCAATAGATATGAACTTGGAACATAAAGAGAGATGGGTGTGCCTTTTTGCCAGTTTGGCTAAAGGCTGGGGAGGCCTCCCACAAGAAGGAAGGCAGAGAGACACAGTGTAAGCCAGAGGTAGTAATCTTTTAGGTGGATTAGACACTCCAGCCTAGGGCCTGGCCTCTGTTCAGTGCTTAAAAACCCAAAATAGATTAGTGGACACAGACTGTCATAATTAAGGCCAATATTGTCTTTGAGGTGATTGATATGCCCCTAGGTAGGAGAAAAATAGGAGAGGAAGGTAGGTCAAGGTTAACCTAAGTTAAAAAACATATACAAAACTCTGTGTGTTAGGGGCCCTTAAAAAACAGAATCACAAAAGTTACTGGAGACTTGAAGATTAAGCTTCCCCTTCTGAATCTCATCAAGCAATTTATCAGACATGCTTATTGCTGATCGCACGCTGGCTTCCCCTCCACACCTGAAACACTCCTTAACTCTCAGCAAGTCATGCTATCCCAGGTGCCCCTGCAAGTGAGGCCCTTAAATTAAGATTAGTTTCCACCTCGCAGGATCATGTCTGGAGAGTGGCTAATATTCTGCCAGCTTCAGAGAGAGGAGGGAAAGCAAGCCTGGCAGAGGTACCCATTACATTCCCTGCTTGCTTAGTAGCTAGCGACTGGAAGACATTCTGCAACAATGTCAAAAAAAATAAAAAATGGAAAACAAATCATGCCCTAGCCAGCCGTGGGCAAACTACGGCCTGCGGGCCGGATTCGGCCCGTTTGAAATGAATAAAACTATTGAAAAAAAAGACCGTACCCTTTTATGTAATGATGTTTACTTTGGATTTATATTAGTTCACACAAACACTCCATCCAGGCTTTTGTTCCGGCCCTCCGGTCCAGTTTAAGAACCCATTGTGGCCCTCCAGTCAAAAAGTTTGCCCACCCCTGCTAGCTGGTTTGGTTCAGTGGATAGAGTCGCCCTGCAGTCAGACTGAAGGGTCTGGGATTTGATTCTGTCAAGGGCTAGATCCCCAGTAGGGGGTGTGGAGGAGGCAGCCAATCAATGATTTTCATCATTGGAGATTTTATCTCTCCCTCTCCCTTCCTCTCTGAAATCAATAAAAATTACTTTAAAAGACTATTCATTACCTTATGTAATCCCACCACTTTACAGGCTGGTCTGAATGGACCCAGGTACTTTATCATCGATGTCCCTTGCATCCAGCTCAGGACTGGTGCTTGGAGTATGTTGGTAATAAAAGTCCTGTAGGTCCCTCGGCCTGATTTAAGGACAGGAGTGCAGTAGAGAACGGTGCGACAATGCGTAATACAAACAAAACAAAAAACCAAGGCGGTGGGATCGAGAGCGGAGAGGGCGCTGTCTTTGACTTTGACATAGCTCGGCTTATTTGGAGCCATGTTCCAACAGCTGCCCTCCCCACTACGGGCCAACCTACCCCTAGGGGAGTAGGAGAGCCTTCGGAACTGGAGCGCAGGAGGTCCCACCACCGGAAGTTTCTTTGGATATAAAGAAAACGGCGGAAGTAGACTAAAGATACCTCCTCAGTACTCCGCCTCCAGCCCGCTCTCCTTTCTTTTGGAGGAGAGGTGCTCCCCAGTTCTTTGCCTCGGTGGAAAGCCGCTGCGGCGGATTCTGTGCGCAGCTTCAGTTGGCTAGCTCCGCCTCCCGATTTTTTTTTTTTTTTTTTACCTTCCCAGATTCTCCACGCCTGGACCTGACGTACGCTTGTGCGTGACTAGGGGCGGGAACTCTAAAGGAAGAGCTGGAGTCGAGATCTCGCGAGAACATTTTTTTCCTCCGCAGTTCTCGCTCTGCACCTTCACTCTCGTCGCAACGAGATCTTTCGAGATCTTCTCCGCCCCCGCTACCCGGCGCCCTCTCTGCGGCCGCTGAGCCGGAGCCGGCCTGAGCAGCACGCTTCGCAGCGGCTCGGTTTCCGAGGACCTAGACGCTCGTGTGGGCAACCCTACGTCCCTCACTAGCTCCGGTCCCCTGGCCTACGCGGCCCACTTTCCGCGCGCCAGCCCCGCCGGGGTCCGTGTCCTGTTTCGCCGGCCGGACCCGGGCTCGAGCCCGAGCTGTAGCCAGCGCCATGTCGGTGGTGGGCATAGACCTGGGCTTCCAGAGCTGCTACGTTGCTGTGGCACGCGCCGGTGGCATCGAGACCATAGCTAATGAGTACAGCGACCGCTGCACGCCGTAAGTGTGGGCCAGGCCACGGCCGCGTGCACTGGGGGATGGGGAGGTAGTATTTGCTTTGGTCTGCGACCCTCTCGGCGGAGGAACACGGGCCGGGGAGTCATCTCCATTCCGGGCCAAGAGACGGGTGGATACTGGACCCCCGCTGGGCGCCAGGTCACTAGTGGCCGCGACCTGCTGTGTGGTTCTGCGCCAGGGGCGAGGCCTTTTCCCTGTAGCCCGCCGGCTGAGCGAAGCCGTGAGCGGGTACTCGGCTCAGCGGAGGGCACAGGTAGGAGCCGGAGGTCAGGAAGGCCTGGGATGTAGGGTGGTCCGAGATCCTCTCTCAGCGAGCAGGGACCAGGCCCAGGGCGTACCGACTTTCATTGAGCCTAACACAGAATTCGTAGCTTTGCACACAGCCGGCACTTAATAAAAGTTGAACGGGTTCTCTCGTCTGCCCGCGGCAAGACGTTGGAGCGGCCGGAGTCCCACGTGAGTGGGGGCGGGGCGGCGCCCGGAAGCGAGGGAGCCGGAGAACCCGAGGCTCACGCTGAGGGACCAAAGATCTCAAGCTTGGGGTGGTTACGGTCATAAATGAGGAAAGGATTTAATAAAATCGATGCCTTCTTGATATCTTTGCATTCACTTTTTTTCCACATCGTTTCAGAATATTAAACTATAGTGGGTCATTTACTGCTGTTCGGCATGCATCCACTTTCACAGTAATCCATTCCAATCAGTTCATGAATGACCCAGGTGCTCATTTTGACATCTAGAATCATGTTATGGGACCAGTATAAACACAGGCCTAAAAAATCAGGACTCACCCAGGACTTTCCTTGGTTAGAGTAAGAATCTACTTTTTGAGTACATAGAGGTACCTTTCAATCCATTGTCTTCCTCTTGGACAAAATCTTCTAAGCTTCATTCCGAGCCACACCGGCCAGGGCAGCCTTCCTTTTCTTTAAATCTAAGTCATCCCGTTGCTCTTAGATCTAAACGACATGTAAAGACATTCACTTCAGGGAGGAATGAATTTCTTGCAAACATAAGGTTTGAGATGTTACTCTGCCGACACCCAGAAACTATGTATACGTTCAGCTCTTACTCTCTGAAAGGGTGGTTATTAATTTGATTTCTTCAAATTCCTACTGTGGCTCAGTTGGTGGTGCATCGTCCCATGCACCAGAGTCACCAATTTGATTCTCGGTCAGGGCGCGGGCTCCAGCGGGCTCCCTCGTGTGGGAGGCTGTGGATTGATGTTTCTCACATTGATGTTTATCTCTCCCTCTTCCTCTAAAATCTATAAAAACACTTAAAAGAATAAAGAAAAGGAAGGTTAATTTGTTAATTAAAGCTTCAGACTTCTTACACCACTTCTCATGTCTAATTGCTGTGGTTATGAAAGGAGTCTCTTAAAAAGCATTTTTTCCCTCAATCTGTTGAGATCTTGCTTCTGGTTGTCCTCTGATTGGCTCAAATAAAATTTAAAAAAATATTTTTTGTTGATTTTTAGAGAGGAAGGGAGAGGGAGAGAAGAAATATCCATGGGCTGCCTCCTGCAGGTCCCTCACTGGGGATGGGGCTAGCAACCAGGCATGTACCCTGACTGGGAATCCAACCGGCCATCTTTTAGTGCAGGGGAGGACACCCAACCACACCTGCAGAGGCTCAAATCAATTTTTATAAAAATGCAGGTTTTAACCCTGCAGGAGCAGTCTTGGAAGCACCGTCATCACACTTCCATTCCAGGCACCAAAATATTCCCATTTAAACACATTTAAGGAAAGTAACGCTGATCTATTAACAATGATCTGCAGTCAAGACAGTCTTGTTAAAGCTCAATATCCAGCAGCTAACACATTATCTAGCACTTAGATTCATTTTGTAAATCATTTGTGAATTCGAAAACAGGTGTATTTCAAAAGTGTATTCTTTAAAAATGATTTCATATCCAGGCGGTGTGGCCCAGTGGTTGAGCGTAATGTATCAGGAAGTCACCAGTTGTCAGGCACACCCCTGGGTTTTGGGCTCTGTCTGCTATAGAGGATGTGAAGGAGGCAGCCAATTGATGTTTCTCTCTCATTGATGTTTGTGTCTCTGCCTTAACCTTCCTCTCTCTGAAATCAAAAATATTAAAGTAGTTTTTTTAAATCACTTAAGAACTAAAATATAACCTTGCATACAAATTTGGTAGAAGTAATCTACAGGAACTTTGCCATTGGTTTCCTAAACAAACATTTTTTTCTTGACTTAAGACACTTGTTTGCTGTAACAATAGAAACACTATAAAGTGTTACAATTGTTTCCTTCAATTATTTGCTCTCTATCCTTGCATACCTTTTTCTACATTCTACTAATATAGTGTGTGTGTGTGTAAACAAAAGGGATCATATTTTGTAACTGATTTCTTTAACTTATACACAGTGGGGCAAATGTAGGTTTATAGTTGGTATAGAAAATAATACAGTAATTAATAAATAGTAATACAAGAATAAACTTTAGCATGTGCACAACTGTAAACCTGCGTTTCCTCACAGTATTTTAGACATCTTTCAGAATCAAATATGAGTTAATTTAAATATGTAATTCTGTATTATGGCTATGACATGTTTTCCTCAAACAGATTATTTCTAAAATTTTGCTATTACAAGTAGTTTTTCAACAAGCAGTTTTTAAAAAAATGTGTTTTTTTAAAAAAATTGATTTCAGAGAGAGGAAGAGAGAGGGAGATAGAAACATCAACTATGAGAGAGAATCTTCATTTATGATGCCTCCTGCACACCACCTACTGGGTATCGAGCCTGAAACCTGGGCATGAGCCCTGATCAGGAATCTAACCAGGACTTGATTCATGGGTCTACCGCTGATCATACCACCTGGGCATCCAGTTATCTTTTTTTCCCATTCCTCATCTGAGGATGTTATTTTTCTTTAAATCCTTACCTGAGGATATGTTTTTATTTTTATTTATTTATTTTAAAAATATTTTTTAGTGATATTTTTTACAGAGAGGAAGGGAGAGAGATAGAGTTAGAAACACCGATGAGAGAGGAACATTGATCAGCTGCCTCCTGCACACCTCCTACTGGGGATGTGCCCGAAACCATGATACATGCCCTTGACTGGAATTAAACCTGGGACCTTTCAGTCCGAAGGCCGATGCTCTATTCACTGAGCCAAATGGGTTAGGGCAGGATTTTTTTTATTGGTTTTCGAGAGGGAGAGAAACAATGATTGGCTGCCTCCCGTATGCAGTTCAACCTAGGATGGAACCTACAACCTGGACATGTGTCCTGACTAGAAATTGAACCCGCAATCTTTTGATGTATGGGACACCCAGCCAGGGCTCAACAAGTCGTTTTTTATATTTATGTTTACATGTTAATACTTATATTTTTGTTGGGTAGATTTCCAGATGTGAAATTGCTCGGATAAAGGATATATATGCTTAGAGTTTTAGTTCATATTGCCATAATACTTTACAAAAACTTAGGTTAATTTATACCAGGAACATGAGTGATTTCTCAGTCTTAATGGGGTTGTGAAGATTAAGGAGTTAAACTAAAGTGTTTATTTAGAATAATGCCTGACATATAGTTAATACCACCTAAGTATTTGCTAATGTTGCCATTATGACCTTTTTATATTTTCATTAATCCTCTTTATTAAGTCATGTTGGTACAGTAAAATGAAATCTATAGAAGTTTGCCTTTTAGGATTCATCAAATTTGTGGCTGAAAAATGTTTTCATTTTATTTTTCCATCACCATTTATCCCCTCTGTCTTCATCCACCCACAATCACCACACTGTTGTCCATGTCCATGAGTTCTCTTTCCTTTTTGCTCACTTCCCCACCCCCAAAATCCCCCAAATACGTGTCTTTTAATGTGCAAATGTTACTGACTCAGGAATTTGCTGTGCTTTAGGAACTATGTCTCTCAGAAAATGAGTTACTTGTTCTGTTTGATATCAACTTTTTTGGGTACTTGATAGTTTGGGACTAAGTAACCAGAGGATACTCTGATTAATATAATAACCATTTCCAAATCATTTTGCCACCATCTCTTATTTGATAATCTAAATACTATTGGTTCTCTGAAAAGCTCATTTTCTTAGTTTTAAGAAAGTAGAGCAACAGCCATCCTAACACTCTGAGAGTACTCACACAAACATGAAACTACCTTTTAAGGATAGCAGCTGTTCTTAATATCCTAATCAGAATGTGTATAAATATTTGGTCAGTAGTATTTCTTACCCAGGAAAGGGAGATCAGTGCCATTCTCTGTCTTAAGATTATTATTTTTAGGACTAGAGTCATAGAAATAAAGATAAGAACAGTGTTGAACTTGATTTGAATTAATTTCCAACAATGCCAACCTGTAATTTGGAATGGAGGAAAAGTAGTGTCAAACAGCAAGTGTCTGAGTACTTCACATTTTTAGCAGCATTAACTTGGCTTTGTGTGTAGTGTAGGGGAAGTGTAAGATAGCAGTTCTGTTGTTTACAGCTATAATCGTTTTAGTTGGAAATATGAATGACATAAAAGCACAGTGGAAGTTTATTTATGTACAGATTTAAAATACTGAATTTAGAGGAGACATTACATCAGTGGGGGATGGAGTGATGAGGAAAGGCAGGCATGGGATTTGAGCAAATAGGATTAGAATACATATAGGAAAGGATTGGGAGAGTCCCAAGAAAAGTGTAGAAATAGGAATAAATTTAATGGTTTGATTCAAAGTACTCAAGTTTGCATGTATGAGATTTGGAGTCCAGGAGTCCTAATGATTTTGGAATCCTTGAATCGGTTCTTCATTATAAAATGGGGACAGAGATAGGTTTTTTTTCTTTTTTTCTCTCAGAGTATTTGGTAGAACTAAGTGTAGAATGCTTAGCACACTGCCTGGTATATGAAGGCTCATAATGAAAGCTGTGGAACAAGGGAGTTTGTTCCATGACAGAATAATTCAACCACTGAAGACTTTTCAGAAGATCTGTTGAAGAGAAACAAATTGAATTTTTTAATCTAGTCTCTTTTAGGACTTATATTTACAGGCATACCTCAATATATAAGGGGTTTGATTCCAGACCATGGCAATAGAGCGAATATTGCGATGAAGCCAGCCATAGTCTTTTTGCTGGTGGAGAGTCTTGCCTTCAATTTGTATAAAACACACCTGAAAAGAGCAATAAAACAAAGTGCTATGTAAACGAGTTATGCCTGTATTAGAAGTATTCACCTAAATGCTAATGGTAGCCCTCTAGGATTGGAGGGAGATTTTTTTGTGGAATTACAGGTAACTTACTTTCTTTGTACTTTTTTTTAATTTTCTACTGTGAGCTTGCACTGGAAAGAACTGAACTAGGTTCTAATGCTGGCAGTAATTAATATTCAACTTAATCTTTTTGGGCTTCACATTTACAAATTAGGTTTCTTTAAGCTTTTAGTTTGAAAAAACCCTTCAATTTGTGCTGTTGGACATATTGGTCATTAAATTGTTTTTTTTTAATTGAAGTATTTTTTATTTCTCATGGATAAATGATTTTAAAGATGACTGGATTTTAGTGGACAGTTTGAGAAGGTGAAGCAGAATTTTCATAGAATACTGGTAGGTATATTTTTGTATGAAACTCAGATCAGGGCTTCACTGGAGCTATAATAATAGCTAATCTTTTAATATCTATCTATCTATATCTGTCTATAAAATAGATAAATATGCTAATTAACTGGGACAACGTAATGGGTGGACCGGACAGGAGGAGGAGGTTGTACACGCAGTGTGTGTGGGGGGGTGGGGTGCAGGGGCGGCAGGGGCCTCCTTGCTCCTGGGCTGGGGGATAGCCTGATCAGCCCCGGCCGAGGCTGCTTCAAGGGCCTGAGAGGGAGGCAGGCTGGACCGGTGACTCGAGGGTGGCGGCGCCGTGTGATTTTGAATCGATCGCTGGGCTCCTAATTTATTATATGCCAGACTCTTAATATAAGCCCTTTATAAGTGGATCAACAAAATTTAATCTATAGCAACCATATGAGGGAGGTGCTATAATTTCCCCATTTTAGAGATGAGAAATTGAATGTCAGAGAGGTTAAGCAACAGAGAGGTCACACAGAAAGGCAGAGAAGGGATTTGGGTAGACTGAGACTGTTTATTTCTAGACCCTTAGCTCTTTTTACTGCATATGTGTTCAGTCAAGTTGATTTCTTCTTTTTTTTCCCCCTAAGGATTTCTTTTTTTGGTGCAATGGATGGCTTATTGTTAAGGAGCATTTTTAGAATGTAAGAATTAAGTAGTGATACTATATTGATTTTCTATGATATGGTAAAAGTGTGGACGTTTCCTATACTTTACAGGAGTTATATACTTTGTTTGAGGTGTTACTGCTGTATTATGTAGTGAAGCTTGATGTTCTATTAGTAACATTTGTTTGCTTTGTAAGAAGTTGGGAACTATCTGTAGTGTGTGTATGCATAGACCAAAAAAAAAAAAAAGATGAATAATTTGAACTGATACAAACTTTCATTTAGCTTTTCAAGATGTATGAAACACTTCTTACTGTTAAAAAGGCAGATGTAGATTTTAAAAGTAAGTGAAAATGTTAACTGACTTTAAGGAAAATTACTTAGAGCAGCTTTGTGCTATAGAATATTCTGTGATGTCGGAAATAGTTTATATCTGCATTGCCCAAAGTCCAACAAGTTTTAATAAGTAGGAATGATTAATTTTTACCTGAGGGGAGTTGGAAGGCTTCACAGATGGAGTGGGTGATATTTCTGGAGAATGACTGATTTAGAAGGGACCAGAGCATTTCAGGTGACGAAAGTGGCATGAGCAAAGCAGGAAAATTGGAAGACTGATTAAATTGGGTTGGGTGTTACTATGTGCATGGAGGTGCAGTTGGAAGATGGGATAGGGTTAGGATGGTGAGAGACCTAAAGAATCTGGGCTTTATTTCTTGGTTATTGGTTTTCTTGGTAAGGTAATTAGAAGCTCTTGCTTCTAGAGTTATCTAGATAGAATAGGAAATTAACCTTTCAACAAGATATACAGGAAAGTTGGGAACGTAAATGTTTTTTATTCTTGGAGCTAATAATTGTTTTGAGATGGAGGTTTGAAAAGAAGGCTGCAGAAAACAATGAAAAATAATTAACATTGCCTTTTAGTTATGTTGAGATTGAGGTATTGGTGGTATACACTTTAGGAAATTAGATCTGGTAGTTTTAGAAAGATGTAGTTTTACCAATCGATAGGCTTAGGAGAGGAGAGAGTGAATGGAGTGGTAAGATTTGGTTAATTTCCTGAAGGGCACTTATAGGCTGTTGATAGCAGAGCTATTTAAGTGGTGCTCAGAAAACTTTAAAAATTATAGTGATTGGTAGCCCTGCCATGGTGGCTCAGTGGTTGAGCATCGACCTATTAACCAGGAGATTGAGGTTCAAATACCCATCAGGGCACATGCCTTGGTTTCTGCCTCGACCCCCAATCTCTCCCCCTTTCCCTTCCTCTCTGAAACAAATAAAACATATATAGTTTTGTTTTTTTGGTAAAGAATTAAGAATTTATTAGGTCATCTGGAAAACCAGATTGGCTGAGCCCCAAAATGGCGTCAGCCAGTCCTATCTAATAAAAGACAAAAAGGGTAATTAACCATACCTACGCTACGCTTCCCATTGGCTAATCAGGGAGATATGCAAAATAACTGCCAACAAAGATGGCAGCCGGCAGCCACACAGCTGAAGCGAACATGAATGAGGCTTGCTTGCTCCAGTGATGGAGGAAGCCAAGGTTCCCTGCCTGCCGCAGCCTGGCTCTGAGCCCGAAAGCAACAATGTTTCAATTATAGAAGCTAAACAAACGCCAGATACCTGCTTTCAGCTGGCCAGGGCCTCAGAGCTGGGAGCGCCAGTGATGGCAACAATGTTTCAATTATAGAAGGTAAATAAACCCCAGAATAAAAAGAAAAAAAGAAAAAAGGAGAGACTGGGAGCTTCAGTCACTGGCCAGCCTGTAAACCGCCCTCAACCCCTCACCCAGACTGGCCCGGCACCCCAGTGGGGACCGACACCCTTAAGGGGATGTGACCAGTTGCAAACAGCCAGCAGCCCCTCACCCAGGCTGGCCAGGCACCCAAGCGGGAACCCCACCCTGATCCGGGACACCCTTCAGGGCACACCAGCCGGCCCACCCATGCACGCTGGGCTGCCAGAGGGATGTCTGATTGCCATCTTAGGCCCAGTCCCCCGGGGGAGCAAGTCTAAGCCTGCAGGTGGTCATCCCCTGAGGGGTCCCAGACTGCGAGAGGGCACAGGCCTGGCTGAGGCACACCCCCCCCCCCAACAAGTGCACAAATTTTTGTGCACTGGGCCTCTAGTAAAAATATATTTAAAAATATTTTTAGTGATTGGTATATTTGCAGGAAGGCTGAGCTTCATGAGGGGCTATGCCCAGCATGTTCTAGCCCCACAGAGTGTAGGATTCAGAGGAAATCTGATGATACCAAGCTAAACCATAACTGCTCTGGGAGATTAGCTCACAGGGTTCTTACTTACCCCATTGGTTGAAAAGGGCCACAGAGGTCCAGAGAGGCCCAGCATTCTACCCCTGTGCATAGGGCTAGTAAATTTAAGTACAATTCTACTTAATTTATTTAGTAAGGTCATTTAAATATTCAGATTTGGACCAATGCAGCATGACTCCAGAGACCTATTTCTTACTCTGCTAAATTGAAAGAAGTAGGTTTCCAGGGAGGATAGAGAAAGCCAAAACTAGAATGTAAAGTATGGAGAAATGATCTTACTCCATTGCTTTCATGGATTACATGGCCCTGGATAAATTTACTTAATGACTTTTTGATCTCAGTTTCCTATAAAATGCGAATAAGATAGGGTGTTGATGGGGATTAAGTGAGATACTACATATGAACAATTTATGCATTCATGATAATTAAAGCAGAAGAAAGTGGGCTTTACTACCTTAAGGGGAAATGGACTCTTGGAAGAGCTTTGTCTTTTGGGATTTTTTTTAGGTGATGGTAGTAAATTTGATTTTATAGCTTAAGAGAAAGCAGCTACTGTAAAGGGAGGTGACAGATATATGAAAATTAAGGGAATACAGGGTAACATAGGGATTAATTAGAATAAAAAACAAAGAGTGATGCATAGAGGTCATGATAGCAAAAGCTTCAACTCCAATATAGCTGACTTTAAGCTTAAGCATAGTATTTTAAAGTAGTTTACCTTTAAGCAGGCTTCAGTTTCGCTTTCTAAATTAAGCAGCAAATAGGTCAAACCAATAGGCAGTATATGAATAGGTGATTTGTTTTTTTTTATTGCTTAAAGTATTACAGAGGGTATTACATATGTGTCCATTTTTTCCCCCTGCCCTAGATAGCCCCCTAGCCTCCCCTATCCCCCAGTTTTTTTTGTTTTTTTTTTGAATAGGTGATTTGGAAGAATGTGTTCAGAAGTGGGAATGAAGTTCTTTGTCAGAAGTTGAGTCCTCAGAAGCTAGTTCTAGAAAAATTACTTTTTATTTATATACTAAAGGACAAGAGTTTTCATAATTTATAGGCTGTTCTCTTTTTGTAGTTATAAGTTGTTTTAAAAAACAAAGAACATTTAATTGATGAATTGATATGAGGGTACATTATTTTATGTTGGGATTTGAACATCGCACTTCAAGAATGAGCGAAGAGTGGAGACTGGCTAGTCCAACTCTCTAGTATTTTAGACAGATTGTCATCACATAAAACTGCAACATGTAAATGAGAGGACTCCAATTATTTTAAGAGGCAGCCTATTCTGTGGACAGTTTTACTGAACACTATAAAGGTTAAAGTCATAGACTTACTGTGTGCTGATAAAATAAACGGTTTTTTAGTGAAGACAGAAATCTTGCCTGGTACGGTTGTGGATGTACTGTAATGTTACATTAATTTAGAATGTAATATACTAAAATGTTTGTTTTATCTTCTAGGGCTTGCATTTCTTTTGGTCCTAAGAATCGGTCAATTGGAGCAGCAGCTAAAAGCCAGGTAGGTAGAGTTTCGTTTTTTCCTAAAATGAGTTATTTTTCTGGTGTATCCCTCCCTCCGTTTAGCAACTATTCGTGTGCTCATTATGTGTCTAGCACTGGTAGGCAGTGCATGCATGTGAGATAGACTTATCCCTATTTGCATGCACTTGAGTGAACAGCATGAACAGTATAATCTGTTTAATGCAAACTGCTAGGATGTATTTTGCCCAGAACTTGTTTTAAACAAGGCTTGCTTATTCCTTGATATTTAAAATGCTCTTTAAAGTTGTCTCCTTGGGCCTTTCTTACTAATATTGAGGGTCATTGATGTTTCTAGAATAGATCTTGTTAATCAAGGTTTTCAAGGAAGGAAAGCATACTTGTAGAAACACATTAACTTACCATTACTTTATTTTGTAAACTAGGAATCTGACATATTTGGTGGTTTCAGAGCAGCAGAGTCCCAAGAGTTCTGTTATCCTGAGTGTCTGAGGTTGCTGTGACATTAAGGAGTTGCATATTTAATCTTTTTATGGTTCAATTTGGAGCAAAATATAGAATGAATACATGTCTCTCTTTCTGGACCCAGAAGGGCCTAAAATTCATAAGCCTAAGAAAATGGTGGTTGGCCAGTTGATTATTAATTAAACCGGGTGTTTTATAATCTTATTTTTAAAAAGTTCAAGATGTTTTAGGAGGCAGTAGATAGCAAGTATACAGCTGTATTGAATGTCTTTTCTTCTAAAATTTCAGTGAATTCTTCCTGTTTTTAAAATTTTCTTTCATTATTGAGAATAGTTAGTATATTAAATTGGCTGCCTAGTTCTTGGTTGACATAGTTAATTGTGGCATTGAATTTCTACTTGGCAGCTTGCTGAAGCTGGGCCTGATTTGGGAGGCATTGTGCTGGGGTCCAACCCCAGCAGGTCCAGGGGTTCCCAAAGGTGTAGACGGAGTCGGCAAAGAAGGAATTACACAGAGATAGCATTCAGTTGATCAGCAGCCTAGCCAGGATCCCTAGCCAAGTTCTGGTCAGGATCTCCAGCGAAGTTCTGGTTAGGATCTCCAGCCAGGTTCTGTGTCCATGTTCTCTCGCTAGGTTCTCCAGCCAGGTTCTCCAGGTTCTCCAGCCAGGTTCGGTTGCCAGATTCTGTAGCCAGGTTCTTCAGCCAGGTTCTGTCTGGGTTCTCCAGCCAGGGTC
>NW_006287375.1:248647-283179 GCF_000327345.1 Myotis davidii | reverse complement strand
CACTTAGTTAAGTGGTTTTATTCCCTCCCTAACTTCAGGGGAAAATCCCTACCTGGGGAAACAACCTTTCTCAGAGAGATGACCTTGGTTAAAACACATAGTGCCAAGAAGGTGAGCAAACATATTAAGAACAGTATGCCATATATGCCAGGTCCCTTGAAACAGCAAGGATGGACCGGCTCCCGGCAGCATTGTTTTACAAAAAGTCTTCTGTGTGGGCCCTTGGACATACCTGATGCAGAGGGGCTCTGTAGCTTATCCTTAGGGCTTGGTACACTTAGCTTTGGCATTGAGAAGAGGAGTTTAAGCACAAGTTAATTCTTGAATTTTTTGAATGTCTTTGCCAGTGTTTTTTCCTCCCGTAAACTATAGTAGTTTATTGTAGAGAAATAAAAAATACATAGATAGAATATTATAGGGAATTTGGAAGTTACTGTACTACCACTATCCAAAAATCACTCAGTATCTGTATGTGTAACTTTCTGTACTCTTTCTAAGCATATAAATAGCTTCTCCCCTACAAAAGTGAAGTCATACTATATAGATACTTGTCTTCCAACGTCCTAAAATAATCTTGCCCACTGTATAGCTATACCATAATTTATTTACCTATACACATTTAGGCTATTTCTAGTTTTCTGGTATTATAAATAACTAGAGGCCCAGTGCACGAAATTCCTATGCCTGGCCAGCGATCAGGGCTGATCAGGGCCTTCCAGCTGCCAGCTGGGACCTTCCTTTGTTCTGCGCTGCCCCTGGTGGTCGGCACATGTCATAGCAAGTGATCGAACTCCTGGTCAAACTCCCAAGGGGACACTTTGCATATTAGCCTTTTATATATATACTGGAGGCCCGTTGCACAAAAATTTGTGCTTTGCGGGTGTGTGTAGAGGGGGGGTCCCTCAGCCCGGCCTGTGCCCTCTCACAGTCTGGGACCCCTTGGGAGATAACGACCTGCTGGCTTAGGCCTGCTCCCGGGTGGCAGAGGGCAGGCCCAATCCCTAGGTGCAGCCCCTGGTTGGGCTCAGAGCAGGGCCAATTGGGGAGTTGCGGCGCCGCCCCCTGTCATGCGTAGAACAGGGCGGATCGGGAGGTTGCGATGCCGCCCTCAGTCACGCTCAGGGTAGGGCCGATTGGGGTGTTGGGGCACCGCCCCCTGTCACACTTAAGGCAGGGTCGATGGGGAGATTGCGGCGCCACCCCCTGTCACGCACAGAGAAGGGCCAATCGGGGGTGGGGCGCTGCCCCCTGTCACTCACAGAGCAGGGCCCATCAGGGGGGGTTGGGGCTCTTTCCCCTGTCACGCACAGACCAGGGCCGATCAGGGGGTTGAGGAGCTCCCCCCTGTCACTCACAGAATAGGGCCGATAGGCAGTTGGGGCATTGCCCCCTGTCACACACAGAGCAGGGCGGATCAGGGGGTTGGGGCCCCGCCACTCTCACACTCAGGGCAGGGCTGATGGGGAGGTTATGGCTCTACTGCGTCATGCACAGAGCAGGGCCCGTGGGGGGGTTTGGGGCCTCGCACCCTGTCACACGCAGAGCAGGGCCGTACCGGGGGTTGGGGCGTCGCACCCTGTCACACAGACAGCCGCAGGGCGATCAGGGGGTTGGGAAGCTCCCCCTTATCAGGCACAGAGCAGGGCTGATCAGGGGGTTGGGGCGCCTTCCCCGTCCCGAACAGAGCAGGGCAGATAGGGAGGTTGTGGCCCCGCTTTAGCTCTGAGGCTTGGCTCCAGCTCTTAGGCCTCCGCTGCTGAAAGCAGGTTTCTGGGTTTTGTTTACCTTCTGTATTTGAAACAATGTTCCGATCCTGCTGGCTGAAGCCTGACGGACTGAAAGCAGGCTTTTGGGGGTTTGTTTAGCTTCTATATTTGTTACATAGCTACTTAGAGTGCAGCACAGAGTCCAGCAAAGCAGGCGTGGAATGTTGGAGTCCTCTGTCACGGAAGCAAGCAAGCCTCATGTTCAGTTTAAGCTACCTGGCTGCCGGCCGCCATCTTGGCTGGCTGTTAATTTGCATATCTCAGTGATTAGCCAATGGGAAGGGTAGTGGCCGTACGGCTAATTACCATATTTCTCTTTTATTAGATAGGATATAGATACTCTGTCAGTATGGTAAGTTTCTTTCACTAGAGTTTCTGAATTGACACATACTTCCAAACTGACTCCTGGAAAGCTTGAATCACAAACTGTGAGTAATTTTTAAAAGCTAATAAAAATCATTATGTGTAAATGTTTTGGAATTTTAGGGTGGTAAATACTTTTGTAAGTATAATGACCTATCTATATGGAGAAGCAGGACAAGCGGGACTGTCTGTGATCTCTGTGTTACTTGTTCAAGTTCCTCACCCTTCAAGCCTCACTTCACGTGCTAGTAGGCATCATTCAGAAAAGTTTAGTGCTGAAGAAAACTGAAACTCAAAAGGAAACTTTGTGGAGTTACAATGATGCTAATTTAATCTGATGCTATTGATTTTCTTTTTTCCTAATTTAATTGGTATCAGTCTTTCTACTTTTTGATTCAGCTTTCCTTTCTCTTAGATCATTTCCAATGCAAAGAACACAGTCCAGGGATTTAAAAGATTCCATGGCCGAGCATTCTCTGATCCATTTGTGGAGGCAGAAAAATCTAACCTTGCATATGATATTGTGCAATTACCTACTGGATTAACAGGTATAAAGGTAAGGTTCTCAAGATAATTCCTGATGATTAAAATATAGCATTTTATTTTATTAGGTCAGTGTATATCAATACCATTCTGATTTCATAGTATAATGAAAATGCTTAGGAAAAACTTGGTAGTAAAGACCATTTGGCATTTTTTTCAGTGATTGGGATTTTGATTGAGAACCATCGGTGGCATTGTTACATGGCTTTGACAGATAGGCAGTGATATATTTTTTTTTAAAAAAAGATATTTTATTGATTTTTTTACAGAGAGGAAGGGAGAGGGATAGAGAGTTAGAAACATTGATGAGAGAGAAACATCGATCAGCTGCCTCCTGCACACTCCCTACTGGGGATGTGCCTGCAACCAAGGTACATGTCCTTGACCGAAATCGAACTTGGGACCCTTCAGTTCGCAGGCTGATGATCTATCCACTGAGACAAACCGGTTAGGGCAGGTAGTGATAAAATTAATATGGCCATTGCTGCTTGTTTTTTTTTTTTTTAAATTTTTATTTTTTATTTCAGAGAGGAAAGGAGAGGGAGAGGGAGATAGAAGCATCAATGATGAGAGAGAATCATTGATTGGCTGCCTCCTGCACGCCCCCCCTACTGGGGATCAAGCCCACAACCTGGGCATGTGCTCTTGACCAGAATCGAACATGGGACCCTTCAGTCTGCAGGCTGACGCTCTATCTATTGATCCAAACCTGTCTTGTTTACTGATGTGATTTTAGGGTGTGATTTGTGGAAGAGCAAAGAAATCAACACTATTAAGTCATTAGCCAGATATATGGCCATACTTTTGACAATATGAATTAGATTGAAAAAGGTGTTGTTCTTTTGAGGAAAAGGGAGTTTGGTTTTTGATACCTCTGGGATATCTAGAAGATCCTCTTTGTGACGCTTGCAGTGAACTGATAGTTCAAAAGAGGTGAGAGGCTGAGGATGGGTAGGGTGCACTCCACTGTCTCTCTAGTACTCAGAGGTGGTAAGAAGAACACAGGAGAGGGTGGTTGAACTTTCCAGGCAAGTGAGTTTAGAGAGAGGAGATTTGGTGTTTGAGACCTTCCAGTTGGAGAAATCAGAATCATGAGAACAGGCATACATTCCAAGAGTGATGAGAATTGAGAGTAAAAGGTAGTTGATGGTGCCATTGTAGCTGAGAATTCAGTTGAATTTAGAAGTGATGAATTCTGATAACTGAAGTATGATCTCTGTGTTTACTTAGGATATCTATGGCAATAATCTCAGAAATTTGGATGACCTAGTAAGGGAGTAAAGCTGGAGTACAGAGGAGGGAAAAAGGGCGAGGTGAAGAAATGGGGGATGGGATACTTACCATTAAGAAAGAAAGAGGATGAATACTGGCAGATTTAGTCATAAGCATTGCAAGAGTCAAAGGAGAAAGAGACTAAGGAGAAGACCTGGAGGTTAGGTAGATCCAAGTACGAGGGTAGGAGTTGACTAAGTTTATATAAATACCAGGGAAGAAGAGGCAACTTAGAGGCTCACCACGAAGGTTATTTTCCCATCTTTATCATGCAATAAAATGAGAAACTGTTAGACTCTAAACCAGAGTACATTTGGTTGGGCTGGGGAGTGAGGAGCAGGTCAAGCTGAGTTAGAGCAGCAGATTTAAAAGAAGAGAGTGACATTTCTGGTCTGCATTGTAGTGGGGGAGTTACGTGTATATGTGGGATGGGGCTTACTTATTCTACCCAGCCTTTCAACATACAAAGTTTGCAACTCTTGTCAAAGTTGCAGACTTCATCCAGGGTAGGCTATCTTGGAGCTTTTTTTTAATATTCTTTAATTCACCAAGTATTTATTTTGTCAGGTCTGTCAGTACTAGAGCTATAGCAGTGAATGAATTTGACCAAAACCATGTCCTCAGGTTAGATTGAATATTGGGGAGGTGATAACACACAGTATGTCAGATGGTAAAATAGTTCACCACCAACCCCTTTACAGAGGGGCAATGTAGCTCATGGTGAGCTACACCAACTTGCTTCTGCACAGGTAATTGTCTCAGATTTTATTGTTTATGTAGTGGTCCTCATCTTTAAGTACCATGTATATGTTATAAAGATAAAAGTGACCTTTAAATTATTTTTGCTTCTAAAACTAGCTTTCTTCAATTCTATCTTGAGATAATGTTTCATTGATGATGGTGAGATAATGCTCATTTTAGGCTCTTAGGACATGAAAAAATATATGTCTAGATCCTTTTGTCATTTTATTGCAGGTGAAATATATGGAGGAAGAACGAAATTTTACCACGGAGCAAGTGACTGCCATGCTTTTGTCCAAACTGAAGGAGACAGCAGAAAGTGTTCTTAAAAAGCCTGTTGTGGACTGTGTTGTTTCAGTGAGTTGGAGCCCTACTCATTATTAAGACTTGCACGAAGAAGCATTTTCATTTTAACTGCAAATAATATTGGTTTTTGCCTTAGGTTGTATGATTGATTATTTTAAGAAATTTATCAAACTAGTCCTCATTTTCTTGAATTCTCTTTTCTGGTCCTTAGTTATTGCTCCAGCCTCCTCTGTTATTCTGCCTATTTGAAGGCTTATCTTAAACCCACTTCATCCTGGATTTCTTATAGCACTGAGCATAGTGTCTAGTGCAGGGGTGGGCAAACTTTTTGACTCGAGGGCCACAATGGGTTCTTAAACTGGACCGGAGGGCCGGAACAAAAGCATGGATGGAGTGTTTGTGTGAACTAATATAAATTCAAAGTACACATCATTACATAAAAGAGTATGGTCTTTTTTTTCAATAGTTTTATTCATTTCAAACAGGCCGGATCCGGCCCGCGGGCCATAGTTTGCCCACGGTTGGTCTAGTGGCTACTTATTTGTTAAATTAGTTGAATACTCTCAATGAGAAGTGCTTTATTTTTCTCCCTTTGTATCTCTGTATCTTTGCTGTCACTGTATCTAGCTCTAAAGGCAAACAGCAATAGACTTTATCTTGTCTTTTCCATAATCCTATCTAGATGGAAGCTTGGCTGTTTGTAGCAGTGTGCTTTTAATATGATGGAGTCCTTAGCAACCATTGAAATTTCGGCAGTTGTATTGGCTTTGTCACTGAATCTCCTCTTTCCGTGGCTGTTATCTGATACTAGAGGCCCGATGCACGAAGATTCGTGCAAGAATAGGCCTTCCTTCCCCTGGCTGCTGGCACCGGTTTCCCTCCGGCACCCAGGACCTGGGCTGCTCCGCTCCAGCTGCTGACAGGCATGTGGGACCGGGCTGCTTTGCTCCAGCCCCCGCCAGGCATTAGGGCCCTCTGCTGCGCTGCCCCGCTGCTCTCCACCATGCCCCGCCCCACCAGCTGCCGGGCCGTGTACACGGACTGCAGGGCTGGCTGGCAGTGGGGCGGGCAGATCGCACTGTCCCGCCCTGCCTGCAGTATGCAAATTAGCCACCATCTTTGTTGGTGGTTAATTTGCATATTGCACTGATTAGCCAATAGGCATAGCAAAGGTACGGTCAATTACCATGTTTGTCTATTATTAGATAGCATAGATGTTATCTCTGTGGCCTCCTTTGTTGGTGCATTGGTTGACAAAGCAAGGACTGTTAGGTAGTTTTTTCACCACAGTCTGTTGTGTGGTGGATTCCATAATTCTTGGCTATCTAGTAAAGCAGAACTGACATTTGTTGGGAAAAATTGGATTATGACTGTTGTGCTTCATTCTGGTGATGCAAAGAATAAAAATGATGCTTCTCTTAAAGATTCAGTACAGACTCTCTATTTTTTTAGATGCTTTCTGCCTTTTCTGAGCTCTTTATTCGTCTGTCAGATTTGTCCTCATTTCCCCATCTAGTTAGTGCCTTTAACATTGATCCTGAATTATGCTCAGTGTTGAAGTAAAATGCATGAGTGGTGTTTTCAACTTTTTGAGTAAGTTTAGAGGTGATGTGTTAAGTCATGTGTTGGCGGACCTAAGGACTACACTGAGTTTTGATGATTTGCTAAGAGAATTCACAGGACTCAGAGAGTATGGCTGTTCTTAAGGCTAAGATTTATTACAGCGAAAGGGCACAAAGCAAAATCAACAAAGGGAAAAGGTACATGGGCAATGAATGTCTGGAGGAAACCAGGCACAAGCTTCCAAAAGTCCTATCTACCTATCTATCTATCTATCTATCTATCTATCTATCTATCTATCTATCTATCTATTTCAGAGAGGAAAGAAGAGGGAGAGAGAGAGAGGAAAACATCAATGATGAGAGAGAATCATTGATTGACTGCTTCCTGCACACCTCCCAGGTGAAAGCTCTATCCACTGGGCCAAACCAGCTAGGACAGTTTTTTTTTTCTGTGAAGAATGCTGCAACGAGTACATTTAAATGTCATTTTGCTCTTATATAAGTTTGTAGAATTTATAGACTAACTTCTTAGAAGTGCAATTGCTGGGACAAAAGATATGTTTATAATAGTTCCCCCTAATTCATGGTTTCACTTTCCATGGTTTCAGTTACATGCAGTGAACCTCAGTCCAAATATATTAAATGGAAAATTCCAGAAACAAACCATTCATAAATTAAAGTTGCATGCCATTCTGGGTCCTGCTTTGCCTGCTCTGTCCTGCTGGCATTATGAATCATCCTTTTGTTCATTGTATCCACATTGTATAGACAGTTCTACAAGGTATTTTGAGGGAGAGACCATATTCACTTAACTTTTATTACAGTACATTGTATAATTGTTACATTTTATGATTAGGTGGTGTTAATCTCTTACTATGCCTAATTTATAAACTTTACCACAGGTGTGTATATATAGGAAAAAAACATCGTGTATATATAGGGTTTGATACTATCCTCAGTTTCAGGCATCCACCGGGGGTCTTGCATACCCCCAAATGGACTACTGTATTTGTAATTTCTTATTTTTTATTTTTATTGATTTTAGGAGAGGAAGGGCGAGGGAGAGAGAGATAGAACGTCAGTGATGAGAGAGAATCATTGATTGGCTGCCTCCTGCACGCCCCCTACTGGGATCAAGCCAGAAACCCAGGCTTGTGCCCTGACCTGGAATCGAACCAGTGACCTCTTGGTTCACAGGTTGATGCTCAACCACTGAGACACACTGTCTGGGCTGTATTTGTAATTTTTACAGCTGTTCAGTTACCCTTCAAAGAATTTGCAGTAATTCACACTTCCACCTGTAATCTATGAAAGGGCTTATTTCATTGCAGCCTCACCAGCACAGCTTATTGGTGTTTTAGCTAATTCTAATAGGTAGAATAATGGTATCAAAGTGTATGTAATCTTACTATTTAGGTGAAGATGAACATTTTAAAATTGAAGAGCCGTTTTGTATTTTCTGTTGTTTGAAATATTCCTGTTCTCTGCTCATTTTATTCTGAGTTTGTGATTTTTCATTTTGACCCGTAGTTCATTACATATTATAAGATTAGATCTTTGCGCTTTTATGATTTGAGTTGCAAATATTTTCCCCATTTGGTCATTAGAATTTTTTATGAGTCACAAATTTTTCTTTTCTTCTGGGTGTTGTGTTATATTTAGAAAATCCTTTCTTAATCTGATGGTAAAATTCCTTTCATTCTAGTACTCTTGATTTTTTTTTTTTACATTTAAGTCTTTGATTTGACCTATATTTTGGTATAAGTTGTACAGTAGGGATGCCAATTTATTATTGTCAATATGGCTCGCTATCCATTGTCTCACTACTACTTGTTGAATTTTCTAAATTTTCTCTACTGGTTTGAAATCCTCTGATCATAAGCAGAATAAATGCCTGTAGTTGACTGAGGGTGGTTCTGGATTTTACTGTGTTTTTTTTTGACAGGTGCATCCTAAATGAATCTCCATAATACAGTAAACTTCTAAAATTTTTTGTAGGTTCCTTGTTTCTATACTGATGCAGAAAGAAGGTCAGTAATGGATGCAACACAGATTGCTGGTCTCAATTGCCTGCGATTAATGAATGAAACTACTGCAGGTAAGAGAGACTATTAACTAAAATTTTTTACTTAATCTTGAATGTTATGAAGATCCTAGGGTTTCTTCTTTATTTTTTTGGTTATTCTGTCACATATGAAGAATTAATCTGACCAGTACTTTTTTCTGTATCTTCATATTGAATCACATGGTTGTTTGTAAGGAAATACATTTATTGAGTGTTTGGAGCAGTGCTTTGATTTAAAGATTTGATCTTTTCTATGACTTGTGGGCTGGTGGAGTCAGAGGAATGGATGTAAAGCAACATCTCAGGGACAGAATATGTGGGAATGCTGAGATGGCACAGTGGTAGAAGAAATCCTGGAAAATATGTTTGGGAAAGTGGGGGAAGTGGTTTGGAAGCAATTGCCAAGTCATTGGAATTGGAAACTGGATTTGGAAACATTAAGGAACCCTTAGTCAGCATTTAACTCTTTGAAGTTAATATTTTTCATGAATAAATTATGCAAAGCTTTTAAGAATTTAATTCTTTCTAGTACTGAGCATATGATGCAGCTCCATTCATTATATACAACGTCTGGTTTGTTTCCTACTTAAATTTTAAGTTTACTCTTAGATGATAATATTATGTCAAATTTAATTTTTTTCCTATGTAGTTGCTCTTGCATATGGAATCTATAAGCAAGATCTTCCTGCCTTAGAGGAGAAACCAAGAAATGTAGTTTTCATAGACATGGGGCATTCTTCTTATCAAGTTTCTGTATGTGCATTTAATAGAGGAAAACTTAAAGTAAGTATATTTTTTTCTGGAAGACTGTATTACAAATGTATGGTAATTAGGAACTTGTGAGACAATTTGAATGTTCAAAGGATTTTGTTTCACTAATGGAAACTTGCTATGAGTCATCTGAACTAGAAACCAAGTATATAGGGGTGGGTGGAAGTTGTCAGCTTAAAATAATTTATTAAGAGTTGGCATGGGTCCTGGCCTGCTATCTCAGTTGTTTATAGAGTATCATCCCGATACGCCAAGGTTGCAGGTTCAACCTCTCAGGGCACATACAAAAATCAACAAATGAATGCGTGAATAATTGGAACAACAAATTGATGTCCTCCCCCCAAATAAATGCTAAAAAAAGAGTTGACAGGTATGAGGAAAAAGCTCTTAAGATTTCTGAGCCATACTTTAATGTGGGGAAATAATGCTTATCTACAGGCTTGTTAGGATTCTTTAACGTGTAGTCTCTTGATGGTTTTACACAGGGTTGAGGAGATTATGATAAAGATATTCTCTTGTTCTTAAGGTTTTTTTTAATGTATGTTTTTACTGATTTCAGAGAGGAAAGAAGTGGGAGAGAAAGATAGAAACATCAATGAGAGAGAATCATTGATCAGCTGCCTTCTGCACACCCCCTACTGGGGATCAAGTCCGAAACCTGGGCATGTGCCCTGACCGGGAACTGAATCATGACCTCCTGGTTCATAGGTCGATGCTCAACCATTGAGCCACGCCGGCTGGTATTGTTAAGGTTTTGAGCCTTCGGGTAAAAGGGTAGAAGACTAGAACTTGATGACTCAAAGAAACTAGGATAGGACTGGTATTCTAGATTTCTGGGAAGCTTAGACCTCTGGAGAAATAAATTGCTGCTAGTTAAGGCTTTAGGAAGGGGTGGGCAAACTTTTTGACTCGAGGGCCACAATGGGTTCTTAAACTGGACCAGAGGGCTGGAACAAAAGCATGGATGGAGTGTTTGTGTGAACTAATACAAATTCAAAGTAAACATCATTACATAAAAGGGTACGGTCTTTTTTTTTTTAGTTTTATTCATTTCAAACGCGGGCCGTAGTTTGCCCATGGCTGCTTTAGCATCTTTCCTGGTAGTAAGATGTATAGAGCAAGGCCTTTGGTGTTATTCATAGTTTTGTGATAACAATAAGACCAGAACTGTGTACATGACATGTTAGTATATTTGGCGGATATATATAATTGCTTTTTGGAAGCAGACTAGTGTGGGAGAGGGCATGGGTTTTGAAATTGATGAGATTGGGTTTTGAATTCCACTTCTACCACTTTTATTTATTTATTTATTTATTTATTTACTTTTTTTCACTTCTACCACTTTTAGCTTTATGACCTGCAGATTATCTGATCTGACTAGGTTTGTGACGTCATCTGTAAATTGGGGATTACAATGTCTCTTTTCACAATGGTTGTAACAGTGATTAAGTGACACATGCACATTGCCTTGTTTCAATCTTAATGTCTCCCCCATCCCTAAATACAATTTACCAATTAAATATATATCTTGAAAAAATTTTAAATTGCTCTATTTTTGAATTAATTATCTTTTTTCTAAGGTTCTGGCCACTGCATTTGACACAACACTGGGAGGCAGAAAATTTGATGAGGTGTTAGTAAATCACTTCTGTGAAGAATTTGGAAAGAAATACAAGCTAGACATAAAGTCCAAAATCCGCGCGTTACTACGCCTGTCTCAAGAGTGCGAGAAACTCAAGAAGCTGATGAGTGCCAATGCCTCTGACCTCCCTTTGAGCATTGAGTGTTTCATGAACGACGTTGATGTGTCCGGGACTATGAATAGGTAATCATTCGACTATTCTGACCTTAAACTGAACTGTGGTTTTTCTTCACTTTTATTAGCCTTAATTAGCTAATTGTTGAAATCCTCATGGTTGTTATATGATAACTTCAGTTCAGTAGGTAAAAATTAGAGGCCATTCAGAATTCTGCTTTTTATGTGAAGGTGGGTTTGATTATTCTAATAATGTAAACTGATGTTTTTCTGATTGAATATTGCAGGAAGTTGGTAGTTCTAACATGTACATGAATTATACATGATTATCAGTTTTCATAAAAATCAGGGCAAAATTCTTTAATACAGAATTATGAATTTGATTTAGTCATTGATTCAGAAATTGGTGTTTTGGGGTAGTTAGGATTTCTTGAGGACAACAGCTATTTCTGTACAGTGCTACGAGAATTCTGGGTACTTGATGTTTCAGGGCTTTCCTCAGAAATGTTACTGTTACTGTTGTCTGAATGTTCCTGTTGTCTGGTTGGGTTGCTTGGGTAGTGAGAATGAGATGTTCTTCTTTTTTTTTGGTTAATCCTCACCAGAGGATATTTTTCCAATTGATTTTTTAGAGAGAGTGGAATGGAGGGGGAGAGACAGAGAGAGACAGAGAAACATTGATCGGTTGCACCCCATGTGAGCCCTGACCAGGGCTGGGATCCAGCCTGCAACCGGGGTGTGTGCCCTTGACTGGAATTTGAACCCGAGACCCTGCAGTCCTCTGGCCAATGCTCCATCTATTGAACCAAACTGGCTAGGGCAGAATGAGTTGTTCTTTATGATGTGGGCTATATTGGTAGAGTTCAGGCAAGACTGATGGCTTATTTAGGGAAGTGTGGCCTTAAAAAAATTGAGGTGGAATTTAAATTGCTCCTTTTCTGCTAGAGTTAGATTATTGTGCCTAGTAACCAAATTTGCAGTCGCCTTTCCACCCTGCTTGAAAGTGATGGTTTTCATTTTTATTAAGTAGCAGTTTTGTATGTGTTACATGGTGGTGCGGGCTAGGATATAGGGGCGTGCCTATTTATGTTTCAGAAATTGTTAGTGGAGTGTTAGGTGATTTTGAGAGCCAAATAGATATTTATTATACTTTTAAAAGCTGAAAACAGTTGATTAGCTTGTGTGCTGCTTTGAAAAAACACAATTTACTGTATCTGCAATGTCAGGGCACATAGCTGTTATATTCTCTGTTCTATTTTGTAGCCTTCATTTAGTTTTAATACTCACTAGCAGTCTTTTTTTCAAACTAATGAAACCAGATCATTTATTTCTGACATTATAGCATTTCTTCTAATTACTTTTTTAAAAATTTGAGGTAAAATTCTTGTATCACTTCATTTTTTAAAATATATTTTTATTGATTTCAGAGAGGAAGGGAGAGGGAGAAAGAGATAGAAACATCAATAATGAGAGAGAATCATTGATTGGCTGCCTCCTGCACAACCCCCACTGGGGATTGAGCCCTGACTGGTAATCCTCCTGGTTCATAGGATGAAGCTCAGCCACTGAGCAACACTGGCTGTGCTCTTACACAATTTTAGTGTGAACACTCAGTGCCATTTAGTACATACACAATGTCATGCCATGACTACCTCTACCTACTGAAAAAACATTTTCGTCTCCCCAAAAGAAAACTCATACCTATTAAGTGTATTTACTTCCCATTTTTCTTACATCTGTGTCATGGCAACCACCAATTTTTATCTCTGGATTTACCTATTCTAGATATTTCATATAAATGGAATCATATAATATAAGGGTGGGCCAAAGTAGGTTTATAGTTCAAATGGAAAATTATTATTATTATTTTTTAAATTTCTTTATTGGTTAAGATATTACAAATGTGTCCTCGTCCCCCCATTAACCTCCCTCCCCCCTCTCATGCTCTCATCCCCCGTGTCCATTGGTTTGGCTTATATGCATGCATACAAGTCCTTTGGTTGATCTCTTCCCCTTACTCCCACCTCCCCTACTTTCCCTCTGGGGATTGATAGTCTGATCGTTGTTTCTCTGTCTTTGGATCTGTCCCTGTTCATCAGTCTCTGTTGTTCTCTATATTCCACAAATGGGAAAATCATTTAATAAATAATATAGGAACAAACTTTCTTATACTTATAACTGTAAACCTACTTTTGCCCACCCCTGTATGTGTATACTTTTTTTTTGGTCTTGGTTTCTAGTTTCTTTCACTTACATAATATTTTCTAGGTTCATCCACACTGTAATATGTATTAGTACTTCACTGCTTTTCATTGCAAATAATATTCCATTTATTCAGTGATCAGTTGATGGACATTGTTGTTTTTACCTTGTAGCTATTGTTAATAATGCTGCTATGAACATTCATGAACAAGTATTTGAGTATTTTGTTTTCCAGTTCTTTAGGGTATATACCTAGGAGTGGAATTGTTGGGTCCTTTGGTAATTCTGGGTTTAGCTTTTTGAGGAATCGCTTGCTATTAGGAATACAACTGTCGTTTTTTTAAGTTCTTGACAACATGTAGGACTTTGTGTTGCTATATATCCTCACCAATATTGGTATTAGTGGTCTTGAATTTTTGCCATTCTGATGGGTTATTTTCTATATCTCTACAATTTTTCTTTTTATTGTGATGTAATTCATAAAAGTGACTCTTTTAAAGTATATGTTTCAGTGGTTTTTAGTATAATCACAGAATTGTGCAGCCATCACCACAACCCAGTTTGAGAATGTCCTCCCTAAATAAGCTGTCAAGCTGTGAAAAGACAGAGAGGACCCTTAAACACACATTTCTAAGTAAAAGAAGCCAATTTAAAAAGGCTAAATCCAGTGTGATTCCAACTATATGACTTACTGGGAAAGGCAAAATTGGAGACAGTAAAAAGGTGAAGTCAGTGGTTGGTTCTGGGGAGGGAGGGATGAATTGAATGGGTGGAGTAGGGAGAATTTTTAGGGCAGTAAAGCTACTCTGTATGGTGGATACTTAACATTATACAATTTGTCAAAACATGTAGAATTCTAATATGTACCATCATGTATCAGTATTGCTTACCAGTTAGAAATGTATCACACTACAGGGTATCAATAGGGGAACTAGAGGAGGGGTGTTGAGGGATATATGGGAATTCTTTTACTTTCTGCTTATTTCTCTGTAAATCTAAAGCGGATCTAAAAGATAAAGAATTAACTGTGTTAAAACAAAGAAAAAAAGAAACTACTCAGTAGCTCTCTTTCCTCATCTCTTCTTTTCCTCTAGCGGTAGGCAGCTAAAAATCTACTCTCTGTCTCTCTGAATTTACCTATCCTGAACTTTTTGTATAAGTTGAGTTACATAATGTGTGTGTGTTTTTTTTATTGGCTTTTTAAAACCTAGCCTAATGTTTCCAAAGTTCATCTGCATCCTAACATATTATTGTATTTATTCCTTTTTTAAATTTTTTATTATTTTTGTTAATCCTCTCACAAGGATATTTTTCTCCATTGGTTTTTAGAGAGAGTGAAGGGAGAGGAGAGAAAGAGAAACATCAGTGTGAGGGAGACACATCAATTGGTTGCCTCCCACATGCACCCTGACCAGGGCTGGGGATTGAACCTGTAACTGAGGTAAGTGACTGGAATCGAACCTGTGACCTGAATTCCATGGGCTGATGCTCTAACTGGCTAGGGCTATTTTTTATTTTAAAATACATTTTTATTAATTTTAGAGAGGAAGGGAGAGGGATAGATAGATCAATGATGAGAGAAAATCATTGATTGGCTGCCTCCTGCGTGCCCCCTATTGGGGATCAAGCCCGCAACCTGGGCATGTGCCCTGACCTGGTATCTAACTGGTTCAGAGGTCGATGCTCAACCACTGAGACACACTGGCCTGGCTCTGTTTGCTTTTATAGCCAAAAGTTATGGGGATACCTCTTTCTGGCACTGTAACTCTGGGCAGGGAGGCCTGGAGTGGGGCTGTGTCCCCTTGCTCCTCTGGGGGTACCTTTGCAGCCACACATGGGTGTAGGATCAGCCTTTCCTTGTCTTTGCCCCTTCTATCAGTCTCTGTGGACATCTTTAATTCCCTAGTTGTAGGACTTCCATTCAGATAGATTTCAGGTGGTTCTGAATGATGGTTGTTTGCAGTTTAGTTGTAATTTTGATGTGCTTCTGGGATGATTCAAGTACCACATTTACCTACCCCAGTGGTTGGCAAACTCATTAGTCAACAGAGCCAAATATCAACAGTACAACGATTGAAATTTCCTTTGAGAGCCAAATTTTTTAAACTTAAACTATATAGGTAGTTATATTGTTATTAACTTAATTAGGGTACTCCTAAGGCTCAGGAAGAGCCACACTCAAGGGGCCAAAGAGCCGCATGTGGCTTGTGAGCCACAGTTTGCCGACCACGGACGCCGTCATCTTAAGTCTTGTATTCATTCATTTCTATTGCTGAGTACATTTGGTGGACTTCAGGGCTTTTTCTACTTTTTTGGCTGTTTATGAATGATGTTATTGTGGACATTCATGGTTTTGTATGGTTGTATGCTTTATTTCTCTTTATTGTATATTGAGTAGAATTACTGGGACATATGGTAACTCTGTTTAACATTTTGAAGAACTGTCAAACTATTATCCATAGTGGCTGCACCATTTTATATTTTCACCGGGAATGTGTGAGGAAGCCAATTTACTCTATATCCTTGCCAGTGCTTGTTATTATCTGTCTTTTTGTTTATAGCCATCCATTCCACATAAAAGTAGAATGTGATTTAAACTTTAAAAAAAAATTTTTTTTTTTATAGAGGCAAATTTTTGGAGATGTGTGATGATCTCTTAGCTAGAGTGGAGCCACCACTTCGTAGTGTTTTGGAACAATCCAGTAAGTATTTTTGTGGTTGAATTGTTTGTGTACCTCACATTCTTTGGAAATATTGCTCATTATTTTTTAGCTATACAAATTTGCATTGGACAAACAACATCAATGCTATATTAAGCTTTTTTATATTTTGGAACTCACTTTGGAACTCATTACTTCCAAGTAATTTATGGGCGCACTGTTAACGTGTCCAGGGAAATCTAAATGTTTTCCCAGGAAACCTAATTCAGACTCAAAGATGGATATAAACTTTTCAGTTATTTTATAGTGGTAAAAATTGTCTTTAGCAATGCTGCTATAGTAGTCTTGTAGGCTTTTCTGTCAGTGAATCTTTTGTTTGCTGAATGACAATTAGAGCAAAGGGAGGATATGATAGCCATATATTGATTTTAATGGGGTGCTTTTTTATCTTGGGTTAAAACATAGAAGTTTGATTAGGAACATATTACTAATTTTTCCAAAATGTTTGACAAATGTTTATCTAGAATCCACTGTTGTGTTGGTTGCTAGCTATTTCAGAGTGTTGAAAAGTACTGTCAGCTTGACAAAGGTTCAGCTCTTAAATCACAGTGATTATGGCAAACAGGCACATTCTTTCCACACTGGGACACCCTGTTTCTTTAAATAGTCCTTCTCAACAAATTCTTAGTGTTACGTAAAATGTGACCAGGAAACCAGGGTGGTATTAAGAGTTATTTTATGAGTGACAGCAGAACCTTGGTGTGTACCTTCTTTCCTTCTGACATGAGGATATTATACATGTGCTGTAATGTGGATTATGTTTATATTTGGGATGGAGTGCTAGAGTGGCTAGATGTGCACCTGAACACCTCTTTTTCTTTCATGTTGTGTCAGGGCTGACCAATAGTTCAAGGCCCTCATATCTTCCTTTTGGCTAGCTTAACTGTTACCATTTTTTGTGTGAGGCTCTTTTGGAGATTGTAGGACATTGAGAATTCCTGACTCTCATCTCCTAAATCCCAATATTATTGTGCCACCCTGCCCCTATTATTTTGAGAATCAAAACATACCTATTTGTTGCCAGATGCTATGCACCTGTGTGTGTGAGCACATGTTGATGTGCATGCTGTTGTGCACGGAGTGTAAGGAATGAGTGACAGGTTTTGTTACACATCTGCAAGTTATTTTGTTGTGATAAGGTGCTGTATTTCTCTTTCATTTCATTATAAAATATTAATTTAAAGATTTTAAAAATCTAAATGTTTAATCACTTTAAAATAGAGTTAAGGAAAGAAGATATTTATGCAGTGGAGATAGTTGGTGGTGCGACACGAATCCCTGCAGTAAAAGAGAAGATTAGCAAATTTTTTGGTAAAGAGCTCAGTACAACACTAAATGCTGATGAAGCTGTCACTCGAGGTTGTGCACTGCAGGTGAGTATTTTTTCTTAGCCACCTACAAATGATTGTAACAAGACGGTGGTGATTTTATGTATCCAATCAATAACCTGAGGTTAGCTTGGAGCAGGGGTCCTCACACTTTTTAAACAGGGGGCCAGTTCACTGTCCCTCAGACCGTTGCAGGGCCGGACTATAGTTTAAAAAAAAACTGAACAAATTCCTATGCACACTGCACATATCTTATTTTGAAGTAAAAAAACAAAACGGGAACAAATACAATATTTGTATTTGCATGTGGCCCGCAGGCCGTAGTTTGAGGACCCCTGGCTTGGAGTGATCTCAAGTTGGTAAGATTCTGAAATTTTTGTTTTAAAATGGATATCAGAGGTGTTGTTCATAAGTAGATGAATACTGGAAACATAGGTAAACCTGAAATATTGTTGGATTTGGCATTTTACCTGTTGTCTATGTATGAAGTAGCAATGTATATTAAAGATTGGGGTTAATGAAAAAATGTCAAGGAACAGCTAGGTTATAGATAATTTGACAAATAATAGAAGTTTACAAAACTGCTTATTTGGATACAATTAAATTATTAATGTAAGTATTTTAAAACTATTGGTGATGGTTTTCTGAAGTCTTTTTAAATAGATCTTGTACTATCAGTTTACAATGTTTGTTAAAATGGAATTTTATAAAATTATTATTCTAGTGTGCAATCTTATCGCCTGCTTTCAAAGTGAGAGAGTTTTCCATCACTGATGTGGTGCCGTATCCCATATCCCTGAGGTGGAACTCGCCTGCTGAAGAAGGGTCCATGTAAGAGCACTTACCAAATTACTTTTGTATTTAAAATTAGTTCAATGTTCAACAGTCTGAGTGAAGTATCGAGCTCCTTTTCAACTTCTCTAAATCTGTAACATTTTTTGTTGGATTTTTAAATACGTTTTTATTGATTTTAGAGCGAAGAAAGGGAGGGAGAGAGAGAAATATCAATAATGGAAGAGAATCATTGATCAGCTGCCTCCTGCATGCCCCCTACTGGGGGTCGCATGTGCAACCTGGGGTGTGCCCTTGACCGGAATCTAACCTGGGACCCTTTAGTCCACAGGCCAATGCTCTATCCAATGAGCCAAACCAGCCAGGGCTAAATTTGTATCCTTATGTAGTTTCTTATACTTGATCATGCTGAAATGGTGCCTTTTTGTACTGAATGAAATATATTCCTTTTTAAAAAAATGGACACATTACACGTGTGTGTGTGTGTGTGTGTGTGTGTGTGTGTGTATTTTGTTCTTGGAAATTTATAATCTGGAAATGAAGCTAAAGAGTAGCCAAAACTATACAGTAATTATAAAACTAGAGTTCATGGGCAAAAGTGTTAAGGATTTCCTAAATTTGTGTTCTTGTCTTTTTTCTTCATTCAGTGACTGTGAAGTCTTTCCAAAAAATCATGCTGCTCCTTTCTCTAAAGTCCTCACATTTTATAGAAAGGAACCTTTCACTCTTGAGGCCTGTTATAGCTCTCCTCAGGAGTTGCCCTATCCAGACCCTGCTATAGGTAAGTAAAGAGTTGGGAATTAAAAAGCAAAAAACAAAAAACATATGTGAGAGTGAAAGGCAGGGGAGAAACAGAGAGAGAGAAAAACATTGATGTGAGAGAGACACATCAATTGGTTGCCTCCCACACGATCCCTGACCAGGGCCAGGGCTCGAGCCTGCAACTGAGGTACATGCCCTTTGACCAGAATCGAATGTGGAACCTTTCAATCCATGTGCCGAAGCAGCTAGGGCGGGAGCATATATCTTGGTTAATGCACATTCTGGGTATATTTTGTGCATAATATGGTGCTAGGTACTGAAAAGAGTTAAATTCAGTTTTAACCAAATTAAGATGATAATTCATGCTTTGCAGAGTTTTGTGAATTAAAAAACAAGTAAGATGTTAGTTTAGTAACTGAATTTGGAAGGAGCAAGTTCTTGATAAATCACAGAAACACTATGGAATCATTGGGGTTTTGTTAATAGAGGAGAATGTGACAGAATTGTGTTAGGAATTTATCTGGCAGTAGCCTAAAAAGGGAGGTTGGAATCAGAGACTGGAGGGAAAGAAATGTTTGGAGGGTTAAGAGATGTTTGAGTCCTTAATTGGGGCAAGGTAAGAGTTTGACTATGTGTGAAAAAGAAAGGAGAAATATGATTTGGTAAAATTCTCTGAGTACCCACATTGCTTCTGTGAGGTATCATGTTACTGACCTGTTACTGAGAAATGCACATAACCTGGCTATGTGGCTATATATTCATGTTTGAATTCCTCCTCTCAGATTATTTGTTCTCTCTTCTCTCACATATGTCCCTAGCTCAGTTTTCTGTTCAGAAAGTCACTCCTCAGTCTGATGGCTCAAGTTCAAAAGTCAAAGTCAAGGTTCGAGTAAATGTCCATGGCATTTTTAGTGTCTCCAGTGCATCTCTAGTGGAAGTGCACAAGTTTGAGGAAAATGAGGAACCGATGGAAACAGATCAGAATGCAAAGGAGGAAGAGGTAATTTGGACATTTTATACCATTTATGGGGCCCAGAGGTGACTTGTCTAGAAATTATAGCAAATAGACTGGGTGACAAGGGAGGAACATTGTGACAGAGCGGCTGCGTGTGGGTTTGCATGCATCCCCTTTCCCAGCATCGGTGAACTGGCAGAAATTTATATGGAAAGGTAACATAACCAGCTCCCTCCTTCAGACCACACATGCACTTGTTAGAGTTCTTGATTCTTTTTTTTTTAAAATTGTTTTATTGCTTAAAGTATTACAAAGAGTATTACATATGTCTCCTTTTTTCCCCACCCTCTTGATTCTTTTTAATTATTGAAGAATGCTCTGAGTACTTAGTTGATTATTTTCACAAGTAGAATAGATTTGACATTCATTTGTTGGAATCATGCATTGTCTTGTCCTTATTGTGCATCAAAACCTCAAGGCTTTATGAAACTACAAGTGTTTGGGTCTCACCCTCTGAGATTTGTTTGAGTTGACCTGGGCTTACCAGGGCGCAGTTATCAGTAGTTTTAAAAGCCTCTGAGGTCATTCTGGGGTGCTGTAAGCATTGAAAGCCACTGACTTAGGGTCTCTACAAACGTCTCCCTCCTTTTTTATTATTGTCAGGCTTTGGTCTTTTAACAGAATTCTCAAGAAGTTCAACTCCCCAAATGCATGCAATAGTTGTATTTTTGAGGATGAAAAGGTTGATTTAAAAACTGCTTGAAAATTTTGTGAAGATTTTTCAGATTAAGTTTACTCATGAGGAATCTTGGAGAAACTCATGTCGCTTCAGATTATATTATGTTAAATATTGCCACAGTGTGTACTATGAGTACTTTATGGTTTATAAAGCAATTCCACAACTATTCTTGCTTATATAAGGGTAGGGCAGGGCAGTTGTTACCTCCAGAATACAGATGTAGTTACTGAGTTCTAGAGAGGAAAACTTCTGTGTTATAGGTAACATAGGCGCACCATAGCTGAAATTTGAATGTTTGATGCCATGTGATTTTGCCAATGTGTCATGAAGGTTGCTTAGTCCTTTCACTAGTATGAACTAGGATTTGGTATGACCTGTTTTTCAGAAGATGCAAGTGGACCAAGAAGAACCACATGTTGAAGAGCAGCAGCAGCAGATGCCAGCAGAAAATAAGGCTGAGTCTGAAGAAATGGAGGTATACATTGTATTTTAGAGGAAATATTATAGTCTCTTCACATAGGTAGATGGTTTTGGCTGTGTTTTCACTATGGTTTGGAAGGTAGTTATATTAAGAATTCTTAGTGTATTTTTGAATGGTTTTTAAGCAGAATTTTGTAGTATGTTTGGAAAGTACTTTTGGCAGGATGGTCTTTGAACACTATTCTGGCTGATGTATGAGAAGAAAGCTCTCAGAAGCCATAGTTTTATTATACTAGTGATTGTTTAATGCTAGTTTCTGAATGTCTGTTACTAAACAGTCATCCTACCCATTCCTTACTGATAAGTGAGATAATTCTTTCATATTTTGTCACCTCTCAGAACCTTGTCTTTTTTTGTAAAAAATTATTGTTTTAAATAATGTACTTAAATATATTTTGTAAAGAATATAAATAATATAGTATTTACCCAAGCAGTTATTTAAATGAATATGTAACATGCCTGTTCTTTAATTCTAACTTTCGAGTTTTCATGTTAAATTTGTTATCAGCATTGAAAACACCTTTTTCCCCCAGCTATTTGCAACATTGCAATGTATGATCTCACCCTAAGTATTTCTGATTATGGCATTTTAAAACATTTGGCAGAGCTTTAAGGTAGCTTAAGTCTATTATCCATGTTCCTATCAGTTAACAAATTACAATTACTTTGTTTTAGTTGTGCAAATACTTATAAAAAAGAAAATAATGTACAGAGGAAATTATGTTCACAGATGCTTTAGTCTAGTACAGGCATTTTCCAAGGTGGAAAATCTTCATGTTGTTGGCTGGGTTACAGGCTGTGGGAGAGAGAAGTACTCATTCTCCTATGTTTTTGTGGAAGGTAGGGGAGGGAGTGCCACCAGT
The DNA here is from genome assembly GCF_000327345.1 of Myotis davidii. Classification (NCBI taxonomy): domain Eukaryota; kingdom Metazoa; phylum Chordata; class Mammalia; order Chiroptera; family Vespertilionidae; genus Myotis; species Myotis davidii. Next base: position 261,193 of record NW_006287375.1, on the reverse strand, counting down.
CACCACCACCGCCCCCACCCCCAAATGCCAAAGAGCTGTGGGAAGTTTTAAGGAGGTTGTTATTGAGGCTTCTTTCATGAGCTGGCTTGGGAACTGATTAAAAGGGAAACGAAATACAAATGATATATAAATTTCAGCAGCTGACATAAGTTTTTTGGATAGGTGATATGGAAATTACTCAGTTGTTGATGATTTTGAATGTTAAAAGTAAAACTGAACAACTTAATATTTTTCTAATCTGTTGGTCAGGAAGGGCTTTCAAAGCAATGAAAGTAATCACAGGAAAAGTAATCACAGTTAATAAATTCAAGATTTAAGAATAAAAAATTTGTATAGGTAAATAATATACATTAGAAAAATGCAGAAGAGTTGATCACTTGAGGGGAAAAAAAATCACTAAAATCCTAAAAGAATGGTGGATGAAATATTGCTACGCAATTTGAAGCAAAGGTTATTTACCCAAAGAAAATAATAGTTATATGATGGTAAATGAATTCCTGTTTGTGGTCAGGGTGCAGTAGAATAGGTTCTCCCATTCCTTGTGAGAATGTAGATAGGTACAGACATTTGGAAATCATATTGATAATGTTTCTGGTCCATAAACATTTTATATCCTCTCCCCACTAATTTCATATGCATGTCTATATATTTAGGTAAGAGTGGAAGAAAATTAGAGAAGATTTAATAGTGATTTTATGTTGACTTTGGGATTATGGGAGGTTGTTTAATATATATGTGTGTGTGTGCAGTTCAGCAGTGTTAAATATATTCACATTATGGTGCAACCAATCTCCAGAAGTTTTTCATCTTGCCAACTGAAACTGTATACCCACTTAACAACAACTTTCTATTTCCCTATCACTCCTCCTTCTAGCCCCTGACAGCACCATTACTTTCTGTCTCTATGGATTTGACTACTTTTATAGTATTTATAATTTTAACTTTTCAGATATTTTAAGAAATTGTCCTAGGTTATTTAGATCATCAGAAAACCAAGTTAATAAAACAGCAAAAACAGCTTTTGAAATGTGACCCATTCAGAATTTTAAGTTAGTCTGTCTATGTGCTTGTTCTTAGACCTCCCAAGCTGGATCAAAAGACAAAAAGATGGATCAACCACCTCAAGCTAAGAAGGCAAAAGTGAAGACCAGTACAGTGGATCTGCCAATTGAGAATCAGCTGTTATGGCAGATAGACAGAGAGATGCTCAACTTGTACATTGAAAATGAGGTGGTTATTTCACATCTTAGAATAATAAACTAACAAATGAATGTGACATAGCGTTCAAGCTCTGTGTCTAGTGACTATTGGGCATTTTTGGTTGTTTGGAGAAAAATACTTTTAGATTTTTGGGTTGTGTAAGAGCAAGTTTAATAGAGCCCATGCAATCCCAAATTCTTTTATGGTGAAATTACATCTGTATTGCTAGAAGCTCTATTATCTTTGACATTATGGCTTTGGTTTAAGGCAGGGCATGAGTTCACGTTAGGGCATGTGAATATGTTCACTAGGGATTGGGACTTTGAGGTGGTGGGTCTTGGAAGTTGACGGTAGGAGAAATCACATAGCATTAATGGTAGTACTATTTTGTTTACTAGTATTTTCCCCTGTTGCCAGTTAATATGTAACTCTTGTTATGGTGAGTGATACAAGGTTTGGGATCTTGGATATTTATTGAATTAATTATCGCCAGTGAGTTTTCTTATATATTTATTGGATCTTACAATAGTTTTCTTTTACAGACCTTTAACATTTATACTGTATGAATAAATTTTCTTGGTTTTCCATAGGAGCAATAATACAGTGGAGATACGACTTTTGACATTGAGCTAATAATAATTATTTTTAAATGAAATTCTTTAAAAAATTTTCTTTTATTGATTTCATAGAGGAAGGGAGAGATAGAAACATCAATGATGAGAGAGAATCATCAATTGGCTGCCTCCTGCACGTCCCCCACAGGGGATTGAGCCCGCAACCTGTGCATGTGCCCTGACTGGGAATCGAACTGTGATCTCCTGGGTCATAGGTTGATGCTCAACTACTGAGCCATACCTGCTGGGCTGAACTAAAAGTTTTTTAAAGTTCCCTTAAGTTCCTTTTCTAAGTTTTGCTTTTGAGTTTCTACATGTTGATATTTCTGTTGCGCCTTTTTTCTAAGCATACCCACAAACTCACTTGGTGGTCGTCATTTCCTGAGGACTAATACTTCCAGCTCTCCTTTCTTGGATGACTTGCAGAATTAAAAGCATTTGAGAAAAAGGGATTCTCTTTGATAAATATATTATCACTTAATATTTAAGAGGAGATTATCTGAGTTGTCCAGATGGATATCTTAATTGATTTATACTGTCCTTAGGGTAAGATGATCATGCAGGATAAGCTGGAGAAGGAGAGGAATGATGCTAAGAATGCAGTAGAAGAATATGTGTATGAAATGAGAGACAAGCTCAGTGGTGAATATGAGAAGTTTGTGAGTGAAGATGTAAGTATGTGCCACAGTGTGGCTACCTATTTGTCTCCTGAGAGCATCCTTAAATGTGTTAGAAGGGAAGTGTGCATCTGTAGGTATACAGTAAAATGATTAAAATGTACGTTTTGGAGTTTTTTGGTGTTTATTAGTGGAGTGTTTCTAAAGGTTAGTCTTTGTCACTTCTTGATACATTCACATGCTTTTATTTACCCAGTATCTTTAAATCAACTAACTTTTCCCTGGTGTTTAACTTACTTAAAAATGCAGTTTCTAATTCTGAAGTTTTAAACACCTAAATAAATCTCTGTATCTATCAAGGAAAACTACATTGTGCCAGTCTTGTTTTCTATATGTCCTATCTCCCCTTATGTATATTTTTTTGCTTGTTTAATCCTCATCCGAGGATATTTTTTAGAGAGAGTGGTAGGGAAGGGGGGAGAGAAAGAGAGAGAAACATCATTGTGTGAGAGACACACTGATTGGTTGCCTCCCTGACTGGGGCTGGGGATCAAGCTTGCAACTCAGGTATGTGCCCTTGACTGAGAATTGAATCTGATACCCTTCCATGGGTGGGCTGACCCACACCAGCCAGGGCCCCCTCATATTTTTTTTTAAAGCAAATTCAGATATATTGCCGATTGTGCCTGTGATTACACTAGTGAATAAAGTGATTTCAAAATCGATGAAATCAAAATTGGTGAATCAAAATTGACCTAGTTATATTTTCTTCATCTTTAGGATCGTAACAGTTTTACTTTGAAACTAGAAGATACTGAAAATTGGTTGTATGAGGATGGGGAAGACCAGCCAAAGCAAGTTTACATCGATAAATTGGCTGAGTTAAAAGTAAGTGACTCTTGGAAGTAGAAGTGTCCTAAACCCATACTATAGTTTTCAGTGAGAGTAATCAAAATTGGGAGGAATTAGATCAAGTAATGAAGACAGGCTGAAAGTGATTGAAGAACTATATGCTTTATCACTTAGGTTCATTCATTCGTTTGTTTGTTTGTTTGTTTATTTATTTTACTAGATTGATTTCAGAGTGGAAGGGAGAGGGAGAAAGAGAGATAGAAACATCAGTGATGAGAGAGAATCATTGATCGGCTGCCTCCTGCACACCCCTATTGGGGATTGAACCCCCAACCAGGGCATGTGCTCTTGACCGGAATTGAAACTGGGACCCTTCAGTCCATAGGCAGATGCTCTATCCACTGAGCCAAAGCTCCTAGGGCTAGGTTCATTATCTTTCTTACTTTTAGAACTTTTGTAACAAAATAATTTTCCTGAAAACAGTTTTTAGACTTAAAATGTTCATTGAATTGAACCTGAGTGTATACTTGGTGTCAAGAGATACAAAGACTTGCAAGATGTGTCCCTGTCCTAAAGGCAGGCAGTACAGTTAGGGCAGGGCTGTGTATATTACTTTGGTTCTCAGTTAAACAAAACATCCAGTTTTCATTTGAAGAATCTGATCAGTAAAGCTTAGGGTTAAAGTACAAAGAGCTCTCTAAAATTGAGGTCTTTGTTTAAGAGAGGATGCAAATGCACAAGGACTTTCTACATTTCTCGGGATTACTTAGTTTGTCAAACTGGGCCATTGTGACTAACCTGGAGTGGAGTTGCTTAAGCATGGTACCTGCAGTTTCTTATCATCCTGGAAAGAATAGCAAGAGCCTCCAGTGAGACCTTTCATTTGAGTTTTTTTTGTTTTACTTTTTGTTATGGGGGGTGTCAAACACATGAGTGAAGAGAAAAATAGCTTGAATCGATGTCAACTTATGGCCAATTTTGTTTCATTTCTGCTCCCTCTGCCCGTTATTTAAAGCAAGTCCTGCATATTTAACCCAAAAATATTTCAGTATGTATTTAAAAGAAAATGTAACCTTAAGCTATACCATATATTCAGTCAGTTTTCAAGTTCCACTTATTTCACATCAGTTTTTAGTTTGTTTGACTCAGGATCCAAGTGAGTTCCACACATTTTGTTGATATCTCTCTCAGCTCTGTGTCTGTAGTTCTCCTTCCATCATTCATCTCCTTATTTAATTGGATAAACCTGCATTATTTGTCCTGTCGGATTTGTGCCCAGTCTCGGTTTTGCTGATTTTCATCTCTGTGGTGTTTAATATCTGGTAAATTGATGAATAGACGAGGCTTTTTCAGATTTAGGCTAAAAAATTTTTTTTCTTTTTAGTTTCGGTACTTCATATTTACTGTTGTGTGTCACTATCAGCAGGCACCTAGTATTTGGTTATCTCCACACTGTATTTTGAGAATTAGGGCTCAGGTGATAGTGGCTCCACATGAAACAGTGTTGAGGTATATTCTCATATCAAACCTGAGTAGACAGGGTGGGGCAAAAAGTAGGTTTACAGTTCATCCTATATAATAAAAGCCCAGTGACCCAAAGGCAGAACGACCAGAACGACCACGGCCCCTCACCCTTGGTCGCCCCCCCTCCCCACCTCCCCGAGTGGATCGGGGTGGTGCCGGTCAGCAAACCTTGTGCAGCCCCTTACCCCAGCCAGACCAGCCCCACCCCTGATTGGCCCCCATCAGGGAGGGCCGGTTGGACCCCACCAGTGCACGAATTTGTGCACTGGGCCTCTAGTATATTAATAAAAAATAATACAAGAATAAACTATAAACCTACTTTCCCCCAACCCTGTCTATATCAATGGGCTGGGGGAAAATATTTAATTTATATATGGCACATGGAGATTAAATGTCCTTTAATCCATAATAACTTTTATTAGTTGTAGAAACAATGCTACTCTGATAGTTTAAACTGCTCTATGAAGAATTTGTATGTTCTCTCTTTTGTTAAGAATCTAGGTCAGCCTATTAAGACAAGATTCCAGGAATCTGAAGAAAGACCAAAAGTGTTTGAAGAACTAGGGAAACAAATCCAGCAGTATATGAAAGTAATCAGCTCTTTCAAAAACAAGGTATCTTCTTTTTCCCTCTTCCCTACTATTGTTTTGGTAGAGTTAAGCATTGAGGCATTTACATAGTTTTCCTCTTATTGTCTTTAACTATTATTTAATGGTAATGTTTTTTTTTAGTTGTTAATGTATAATATTTTATTGAATATTATTAAGAACCCTGGGATTTGCCACTTTAATAAGTGGAATCTGGACTTGAACAATATTGTTTTAATTTCCTTTTCTTGCTGTGAAATGCTTCATAAGTGACTTAACCTGTTCTATCCTGGTCTTTCTGAGAACACATTAGGCATATAATTTGGCTTGGTATACAGATGTAGGACTATCTCAGTAGTAAACTGCTACTTATAAGTTTTTTAGCACTATATGATGTATACTTCCCACACCAGTACTCTTATGAAGTATGTGGTAGTATCAATTATAATTAATTTCTAACTTTTTTTTGAAGTCATTATTTTTATTTAAGAGAGGAAGGGAGAGGGAGAGAGATAGAAACATCAGTGATGAGAGAGAATCATGATTGGCTGCCTCCTGCATGCCCTCTACTGGGGATCAAGCCCGAAACCCGGGTATGTGCCATTGACTTGAATCAAACCCGGGACCCTTCATTCTGCAGGCTGATGCTCTATCCACTGAGCAAAACCAGCTAGGGCAATTTCTCTAACTTCTTTAAGCCTCACTGTCCTTAAGCAACACTCAAGGTTATTGGGGAGCTGGGACCTGGCCTGGCTCCAGAGTTGGGTTCTTAGCCACTGCACTGTACTCCAGATTTTCAATGTATTGTTCATGTAAGAAGCTTTAAGAAAGATAAATTGAGCTTCTTGTTCTCTTTAAAAATTTTTCTTCTGAAAAGACTCCTTTAAAATATTGTATTATTATTTTGGTTCCTAACAAGCATTCATAAGTCTTTGCTGTCTTATCTAAAGACATGTAGTTTTTTTGCATTGTAAAATTATCTTAAGATTTTGTGTAAAGCATGTGCTATTTTTATTGTTGAAACCTTTTAATTGCAACCTTATGTATGTTTTTGACCTTCAAATCTATTTCTTGAATGTTTTAAAAATTGGGTTTACTTTTCCTTTCTTGGAAATTTTTTTGTTAATCCTTACCCAAGGATACTTCTTTTCTATTGATTTTTAGAGAGACTGGGAGGGATGGGGAGAGAGAATATCAATGTAAGAGAGACACAATTGGTTGGTTGTCTGCTGCACCCATCCTGACTGGGGCTGGAATCGAGCCTGCAACTGAGGTACATGCGCTTGACTGGAATAATCAAACCTGCGACCCTTCAGTCCGGGGCCGCCACTCCCAACTACTGAGCCAAACTGGCTAGGGCTTCCTTTTTGAATTTTTAAGGAATTGAATATCTATTAGATTGTGAGTGTTAATGTGCTGTATTTTGGGGAAGATCACAACTTCTTGAAAGACTGAGGTACTAGTCGGTACTTGGGTGGGGAGTGTCATCCTTTGACACAGTCTGGTTGACTGCTGGTGCAGGAGGACCAGTATGACCATTTGGATGCTGCCGATGTGATGAAGGTGGAAAAAAGCACAAATGAAGCCATGGAGTGGATGAATAAGAAACTGAATCTGCAGAACAAGCAGAGTCTGACTGTGGATCCAATTGTCAAGGCAAAAGACATTGAAGCTAAAATTAAGGTATTTTATGGCTTTACATTTTACATAGTCTTTTCTTGTCAGCCTCGTTATTTTGCTTTTTGGTTAATCCTCACCTGAGGATATTTTTTTCCATTGCTTTTCCAGGAAGAATGAAAAGGAGGGTGAGAGAGAGGAGCGAGAGAAACGTTGATGTGAGAGAGACACATCCATTGGTTGCCTCCTGCACCACGGCCATCCCCTTGACTGGGGATGGAACCTGAGAACCTTTGGTACATGGGCTGACACTCAGATTTAGTCTAACCATTGAGCCACTTCAGCCAGGGCCTTGCTATTTATTGATAGTCCTTAGAGAGGGACATTTAGGAAAAAACTTCATTATTGCATCTTAGCTTCTGATTTGGGGATTGAGTGGGGGAGGGTGGACTTGGATTTCGTGTGCATGTAAAATTTGTTAAAAGGAACCACAATTTTCTGTCATTCTAGGAGCTGATGAGTATCTGTAGCCCTATAATTTCAAAGCCCAAACCCAAAGTGGAACCTCCAAAAGAGGAGCAAAAAAATGCAGAGCAGAACGGACCAGTAGAGGGACAAGGAGACAGCCCAGGCCCTCAGGCTGCTGAGCAGGGCACAGACACGGCTGTGCCTTCGGATTCAGACAAGAAGCTTCCTGAAATGGACATTGATTGATTCCAACAATTGTTTATATTAAAACAGACTATTATAAAGCTTTAAGTTGTCAGCTTTGTTCTAAATATCAACTAGAGCAATCCAGTACTGGACATTTCTTAGTCAGTTTTTAGGGGATTTCAGGAGAAGGGATATTGGTAGTGTATGGAGCATTTTGACTTCTAAATAGTTACATACAGAAATTAAGTGCATTGTATCTTTTCATAATGGTACTATTTAGAAACCCCAGTTAGGCTTACCGAGCTCATGCCTCACTCCCTTTATGTTTAAATTATGCTTATACAAAGATACGTTTGTTTCCGGAAGTTGAGCTATAGCAAAAACTATAACCCATTATCAAGCAGACTTTTCATTAAGACATACATGGCAGGAACCCTAATTGCGCTTCAAAAATCTGTGGTGGAGATTGCCACAAGGTCTCCCCGCCTGGTGTGGGGACGGGGGTGGGGCTAGAGGGCTAGAGCATGGCATGGCATGGATTAATACAGAGTAACAGGTATGCTCGCTCTGAGTTTCCCCATTTGGCTTCACTTCAACTCCCACCCTTTTCTTAGTCCCTGCCCCCCATGAAGGAGCTCCCATTACAAAAGCTATGAGCTGCTCTGGGGAAAACAGACCCTTTCCCTGGAGCAAGTTAACTGAGGATTTTAGACCTGAAAGCCCTTAGAAATTACGTTCCTGAAGTATTTCACTAATATCCCAAGCATCAAAGTCTCTAAGTAATTTTCTCTTTGGGAATTTAGAATTGGGTAGATGTATTGTTGGATATAAGTATGATAAATTGATTCTTATTAATTATGGTGCAAAGATTTGTATCCTGGTCTCCTTATTCAGCTGAGAGATGTTCTATAAATTTGAGGTATAATCTGAAGTTCTAGGACCAGAGTTAAACAAATTTTTTAAATCTCATTCACAGTCACTATGTGTTGTGTTAGTATCTGTCATGAATATGCCAATTTGTACATTTTAAACAGCTGACAGATCATACAAAAAACTAAGATACACTGGGTTGTACTGGATGACTGAAATTAGTGTTAAGGAAATGTGGTGCTTGACTCTAGCAACACCTCATTCTTACTGTGCAGCCCATGTCGGGAGCACCAAAGCATTTCCTGTGACTGCCCTGTGGGGCATTGTTGATAGGAGTGAGGCACTTGGGGAACTCCAAGGGAAGCCTGTATTAGAGGCCAGAGCTGGTACCTGCCCTAAAAACCTGTAAGCTTTGTTGGTTACATTTTGGATCATTGTAATAATTGTTACTCTGTATAACAGAGTGTCTCTCTGTTAATTTTGGCCTAATGTTGTTAGAAATATAATATACCTTGTGTATTCTGTCCATCTGCGCACTAAAAAATTTTAGGGTGTTAACAACTTCTAAAGTGCTATAGAGACTTTGCTGAGAGAGAAGGGGAGGTGGAAGTGTTTTATGTTGGTGTGTAAGCATGCGTGGGAGCCAGGAATTGGCCCCGTTCTTAGAGCATCCTTGACTCATCTCTACCTGTCATGCTTCCAGAGTTCCAGCTGGCCTCCTCTGAGGGAGGCCAAAAGCTACTTTTGAGTGCTAGCTGCAGGATTAAGCCAACTCTTTGCAACTAACTCAGTCCTTAATGGCCATTTCTAATAAAAAATAAATAAATTTGTGTGTGGGGGAGGGTGTGGGTGTCGGGATAGGAGTAAATTTGAAGTTTAAAGTTTAGAACTAAGATGATGTGGTCTGCTTGCTCTCTGTTTAGACAGGCTTTAGGACCATTTGGATTTACATGGCGGCCAGGCCAGAGTGTGATAATTGATGACTTATGTGCAGACGAGCATTTATTCAGGTTGCGTTATCCAAATTGGTTTGTTAAAGCTCCAGGTCACGTTCTTACACGAAGAAAAACATTCAGTAAACATGAGACAAGTTTAGGGAAAATTAATAAAAGAGACCTGTCTTACACTTAAAGGAATGGTTTCCTTAATTTCATAGTGGAGAGGAGAGAGAGTGAGTGAGTGACTGTGTGTGTGTGCACTCGTGTTTACAACAAAAGCCCTCTTAGCTAATTTGTCAGAGACCTCTAGTCTGAGCAGTTGAGGCACAGCACACTGGGTGGGAGAAGCGGCTCTTCTGTGCTCATTCTGTGTTGAGTCTTGGCTTACTTCCCCGACTTAGGAATCCTTACTTGTTCCTGTGACGGGGCTTTCCTTTGCGGGTTTTGACAATAGTAGAGGGTGGGTTATGGCCCCATAAAGATCAGCACCAGGACTGATGTCTGCCCTTTTAAAGAATAGAGCATGGCCGAAACCGGTTTGGCTCAGTGGATAGAGCGTCGGCCTGCGGACTGAAAGGTCCCAGGTTCGATTCCGGTCAAGGGCATGTACCTTGGTTGCGGGCACATCCCCAGTGGGGAGTGTGCAGGAGGCAGCTGGTCGATGTTTCTCTCTCATCGATGTTTCTAACTCTCTATCTCTCTCCTTTCCTCTGTGACAACTCAATAAAATATATTAAAAAAAAAAAAAAAAAGAGCATGGCCCAGAGTGTGCTAGTAACAGTTGCCACCACTGGGTATAGGGTGTGTGCACACAGGGGCATGTGTGTGGGTGTATATCTGGGGTGATGCGTGTTGAAGGGATGGAGCCATGAGGAGAGAACCTGACTATGAGGCATGGGGCCTTGAGGGGAGGAGTCCAGCCACTTTACAGTCCCGTCCTCTGGTTGTGCTAGGAGGAGCTCACCTGCCAGGGCTGGCCTGGTTGTGCTAGGAGGAGCTCACCTGCCAGGGCTGGCAGCCACCTTCTGAAACGCGCCTGTAGTAAGGTGAGTTTTCCCTTGGGCCTCCGTCCATGGCAGAGGAGTGGGGATCCAGAGCGTAGTCCTTTTACGGGGGAGTTGGGGTTAACAGGGAGGTAACAGTCCTGTTTACCCAGAAGAGGTCAGTGTTCCTCTGCATGTTCCTGGGGAAGAGGGAGTTATAAGCAAAGCTAGGGCTTCGACAGGGCAGCTTCAGCGCATTGTGAACTTTCAGAGCTCACGCAGAGGCATTCGGCTTTTTTAAAATTGATTTCAGAAAGGAAGGGAGAGAGAAACATCAATGACGAGAGAGTATCATTGATGGGCTGCCTCCTGCACGCTCCACACGGGATCGAGCCCACAACCCGGCATGTGTCCTGACCAGGAATGGAACTGTGACCGCTCAATCACAGAGCCATGCTGGCTGGGCCGACCAGTGGCTTTTGAGAGGCCTTTTAAGCAGCTAAAGTGCTGCTTGTCAGGCATGGCATATCGGGCTATTTAGATCTTTCAGCCTGAGGGTGACGATGTCGGCGGAAGCTCCTGTGGTGTGTACAGGGCGAGTTGGGCCTGGGGGAAGCTGGAGTTAGTGGGACTTCTAAAATGACTCATGCTTGAGGGGAAGAGCCAAATGAAGAGGGGAATGGTAGGTCTTAAAACCGGAGGAAAGTGGGGATATTAGAACTCACTTTAAGACAAAGTTATGCTGTTAGAAGTTGGGGAAGGGGTTAATCGTTGTGGGGTAATGACAAGGTGATGTGAGGCAGGCTTTAGGGGCCTGCTGTTTTGTTTGTGGTTTTTGGTAATACCCGAACCATTTTTCTTTAAGTGGCTTTAACATTCTTTTTTACGTAAGAAATCCAGGTTATAAAACAGTATGCACAACTTCTCATGTTTGGAAAGACCAAGAAATATTTGTACAAAAACCAAAACTGGATGATAGATGTTTCAAAATGAAATGGTGGGATTGTGGGTGATTTCTGTTTGTAAATGTTTTGCTTGTTTGTATTTTAAGATTCTTCTAATCCGCATTTTGGAATTTTATAATGTTTAAAAATCTAGAAGTGTATTTTTAAGAGAATAGTTCCATGGTTTCAAACCTGGAACACAAGACGTAACAGACATGTGGAGCTTCAAGTCTGTAGCAGTCACGGATAAGATGGTGGGTGTCTGGGTAAGATGGGGAAGTCCTACAAGGTGGACTGTGGAGATTCTGAAGCTACAGGTGAGTGGAAGGAAGCTTCAGGGGTCAGGCTATGCCTGTGAAGGTGGGTCATATTTGGATGAATCAGGGAGAGAAAGTGGAAGCTTTGAAGGAAACAAGCTGCCAGAGGGGAATGACCGTGCGGTGCATGCGGCATGTTAGGGAGGACAGGGGTTTGGGAAGTGAGGGGCAGTGGCCTGCAGGGTTATGCCTTGTGGGCGTACTGTAGGAGCGTGGGAGGAGGGCTTCCGGGATGTGCAGTGAGCCCTGGTGGAGAGCACTTACTAAAGATGTTAGGCCTCGTTGAAAAGAGGAATCCACTTGGGAGGAAGGCGCTTGGGCAGCCTAGCCTGGGCCCACTGCCCCGTGTGCACAAGGGGATCGTTTCTGTCGGTTACTGGAGGCCATGGCTGTCTTGGAGTTGCCAGTGCATTCCTTTCCTGAGTGGTTCTCCCGCACCTCTGGCTGGGGCGGCCCTGGGACATGACCCTCGATGCTCTTGTCCGCCGTGAGGTGGGGACTGCTCCTCGGAGCAGGTGCCTTCGGTGGAGAAATGAAGGAGGTGACCTCTGAAGCATCAGGCTGGGAGGCAAGATGGGAAAACGGCATGTTGAGGAAGGAGCAGCACTCAGAGAAGGAGACCTCAGAGGATGTGAAACAATTTCAGAATGCTTTCCAGCTGTGTCCAATACCCGCGGGAAAGGCCAGACTAATCATGACCTTGCCACTCCAGTTTTGGCACAAGGAGGGAGGGTTTGGCGCAATTTTGTAAGGACAGGTAAAATACTTCTAAGTCCTCTGTGGGACTTGCCAGGTTGCAGACAACGAGCTGGGGGTTGGGGGTAGGGGG
>NW_006287375.1:235081-235906 GCF_000327345.1 Myotis davidii | reverse complement strand
TCCGGTCAAGGGCATGTACCTGGATTGCGCGCACTTCCCCAGTGGGGGATGTGCAGGAGGCAGCTCATCGATGTTTCTCTCTCATCGATGTTTCTAACTCTCTATCTCTCTCCTTTCCTCTGTGAAAACTCAATAAAATATATTAAAAAAAAAAAAAAAAAGAGCATGGCCCAGAGTGTGCTAGTAACAGTTGCCACCACTGGGTATAGGGTGTGTGCACACAGGGGCATGTGTGTGGGTGTATATGTGGGGTGATGCGTGTTGAAGGGATGGAGCCATGAGGAGAGAACCTGACTATGAGGCATGGGGCCTTGAGGGGAGGAGTCCAGCCACTTTACAGTCCCGTCCTCTGGTTGTGCTAGGAGGAGCTCACCTGCCAGGGCTGGCAGCCACCTTCTGAAACGCGCCTGTAGTAAGGTGGGTTTTCCCTTGGGCCCCCGTCCATGGCAGAGGAGTGGGGATCCAGAGTGTAGTCCTTTTACGGGGGAGTTGGGGTTAACAGGGAGGTAACAGTCCTGTTTACCCAGAAGAGGTGCCAGTGTTCCTGCATGTTCCTGGGGAAGAGGGAGTTATAAGCAAAGCTAGGGCTTCGACAGGGCAGCTTCAGCGCATTGTGAACTTTCAGAGCTCACGCAGAGGCATTCGGCTTTTTTAAAATTGATTTCAGAAAGGAAGGGAGAGAGAAACATCAATGACGAGAGAGTATTATTGATGGGCTGCCTCCTGCACGCTCAACACGGGATCGAGCCCACAACCCGGCATGTGTCCTGACCAGGAATGGAACTGTGACCGCTCAATCACAGAGCCATGCTGGCTGCGCCGGCC